>NC_028648.1:83102356-83160603 GCF_001406875.1 Solanum pennellii | reverse complement strand
AACACGTAAACCCTAGTTACTTTGATTAATTGATTAAAATCCAACTGTCAAAGTTGTTAAGTGTCTCTTTCAAGTTCGTTATTTATTTTAACTCATTTAGAAATAGAAACCCCCTTTTTATGTTTTTACTTTCCAAGGAAGTCATTGACCAAACAATAGTAATAACAGGTTGAAGTTAAGTCTAGACTATTTTCCTCGTGGGAACGATCCCAACCTCACTACTTGGGTTATTTTCTTGACACGACCGATTTGCTTCTTATTTGAGAAGTAAGTTTGAGCGTATCAATGTGTGAGTTGGTGAAGCCAGAATAAGTTAGGTTTCTTTGATACTATACCCAAAAGAGATAAACTAAGACAGTTGGCACCATACATGATACCTTAATTTTTTAAATACATAATGTGTGCACACAATGACTAAAGATAATTAAAGAGAGATCAATGTCTCAATTCCGCATTTCAGCCTAGAAATATTAGCTAGATGAGATCTATATGCCCATAAATATCATAGTTGAAAATATCAAAGGAAATTGAAGTACATTTGTGTGGTAAGCTTTCCTTCTTCACCAAGTCTTTGGATGACAACAATGAACTTTCCATAAAGATCCACCCTCAATTTTGAGCATTACCTTTGCCTACCAGTTTTATTAACAACTTTGCTCTGGATTTTGTTTTCATTTGTGTTTTTTCTACCTCACTTCCTCCTCAGTCTATTTAGGAGGTTCAATCATTCACTAGAAAGTAGATTTACCAAAAAGAAAAAATCCCCATCTTAGTTCCATTCATATACACAAGAAGTATATTCAAAGAAAATGACTGAAACACTTAGGATATGCCACAAATAGTAACTAGGATCTTAGTATCAATCTTGAACTCTCTCTATGATTGAAAGAAGATAGGGAAAAGATTTTCTTAGAATAAGATGCTAGCCCAAATGCAGAACATGGATTATAAGCGCTGTCTAATAATCCCATGATCTACGTCTGCTCTAGCATCTTGTTGTGAGAAAATTGTGTCCCAATCTTTGTGCAACCACAACAAGAGTTCGGAATTGCCACTGAAGATCCCGATTACTACTTTCGGTATGTGATTGTTATTAAGTTGTTTTCTTCGACTAGGTACTGTGATATTTGTTGTGTATGAGAATGAATTGAGATGAATTTGATTATTTTTGTAAATTTGTTTTCTACTGAACTATTGAACCTCCTTAACAAACTTAAAAGGAAGAGAGGTAGAAAAAACACAAATGAACAAAGACAGACTACAAAATTTCATCCCTTGGAGACTTAACTTTCTAGACTTAAGGAATAATATAAAATAAACCTTAGGAACTTCTAGACTATGTTTCCACTCTAAGGCTAGACTACTAAGAGATTAAAACTTGACTATTTGAGTTCTATAATCGCTTAAGGCATAACAAACATATAACTAGTCTATGCCTAAAATAATATAAAAAACCATCATATCTAATCAATTATGTCAGTTGTGGTTTCTTTATAATAAATAGAGATGGCGCAATTTTGTAGTCTCTCTTTGTTCATTTGTGTTTTTTCTACCTTTCCTACTCCTTAGTTTGCTTAGGAGGTTCAATGATTCATAAGAAAAAAATATACAAAAATGACAAAATACAACTCAAGCCATCTTAGACCCGTTTAAATATCGTAGGATCAAGACCCTATACATTAAAAGAAACATGCTAAGTCTTAAACAATGTCTTAAAAGAAAGAAACTAAAAGAAACATAGTTCATTTCCTCAAACATATAACGACATACAGATATTGAGAGAATCAACTTCCCAAGCTTCACCTTCTAAGAACCTTCACTTTTCTTCCACCTATACCTATAGAAATATAGAAGAATATGGAGTTAGTACAAACATTGTACTAAGTACGGTTGTATGCAAAA
This sequence comes from Solanum pennellii, assembly GCF_001406875.1. Taxonomy (NCBI): domain Eukaryota; kingdom Viridiplantae; phylum Streptophyta; class Magnoliopsida; order Solanales; family Solanaceae; genus Solanum; species Solanum pennellii. The sequence continues at coordinate 83,158,701 of NC_028648.1, read as the reverse complement.
ACATGCTAAAAAGGACATTTTAGTTGAAACATACTTTTCATGTTATTGTGGTAAAACCTTCATGAATCAAGTCTAAAAAGCATCATTTCATATACAAGTAAAACTTCCTTAACCGTAACACTTAGTCACATTTATCAAGTAATTCATTTTATCATTTAGACCATTCTATCCAAAGTTATCCTAAGACTCACCTAGGTAGGACATGAAGAGATCGCCCATACAACCTCTTCATTACACACCTAAGTGATCCTCAAGACTATCGAAGATCAGCATGCTCCATTTTAATTTAACATGTCAACACTCATTACTAAAAACACTAGAGGAAACATACATGTATTTAGGAACTTCACATAAAGACCATCCTCCAAGACAACCCCCAAGTTACACTTAGTGCAATGTGAAAGTAGCATCTCATACTACTCTCCCACCTTAGTGCTACTTGAGAATCACCATAGACTAGGCACATCACATTCTTCATTTACATAGCTTTCATCACTTTACACATAAGAGAAACATGTTTCATTATCATTAGAGATAAATTCAACTTACCTCATTAGCATTATATAGTAAACCATTCATACATTTTCATGTAAAGACACACCAAAACTTCCTCCAAATGTAAACTTGTGCGGAGGATATATAGTGTCTCATTACACCACTTATCCTAAGTTGTACACCCTTAAGAAGACTAATTTCATTACATGCGTTTGTGGGGCCTATCTTTAACCAACATAGATCATGAGAGCTAGACACGGAATCCCAGTATTAACCCCTACCAGATGGGGGATACCCACTTGCCTAAAGTAGGGTCATTCTCTTAGCCTTTACTTGGATCTCCAATAAATAAACATATGCGGGTGCATAGTTAAGGTATAAGGAGATTGCTTCTAAGTACTACATCTCAACTCACGAAGAGTACTCATCTCTAGAGGTACATTGGATACGACATCTCTGCTCACAAACAGTATCTACTCCTTCTTCAAATCCTCTCGGTGCTAAGCATAACTCCCCACTTATTCTTAGACATTCATTACATTCATTAACTATATGTTAAGAGATTTCCATTAAATAATACATCTCAACTCACGAAGAGTACTCATCTCTAGAGGTACATTGGATACGACATCTCTGCTCACAAACAGTATCTACTCCTTCTTCAAATCCTCTCGGTGCTAAGCATAACTCCCCACTTATTCTTAGACATTCATTACATTCATTAACTATATGTTAAGAGATTTCCATTAAATAATACATCTCAACTCACGAAGAGTACTCATCTCTAGAGGTACATTGGATACGACATCTCTGCTCACAAAGAGTATCTACTCCTTCTTCAAATCCTCTCAGTGCTAAGCATAACTCCCCACTTATTCTTAGACATTCATTAACTATATGTTAAGAGATGTCCATTAAGTACTACACCTCAACTCAAGAAGAGCACTCATCTCTAGAGGTTACTTTTTGATACTTCATCTCAACTCACGAAGAGTATCCAACCTCCAACCACTCTTTGGAAAGCTCTTGGGAATAGTGAGTTTGCTACTAAACACTTCATGTAAACTCACAAAGAGTGTCCACCCTAAATCATCCTTTTTTATTCACTAGAGTTCTTAGGAATAGTAGGGTTGATACTAGACACTTCATCTCTGCTCACGAATAGTGTCTACCCTAGAATCTCCCATTTTTATTCATAAACTTCATTAATTCATTCAAAGTGTGTGCGTGTGAGTTTATATGAGAACACTCTTCACATAACCACCTTATTCATAACATTGACTTTTAAACATAATCATAGTATATTAATCATAATTCACACACTATCTTGCTTCACATTCATATTATACTTCATTTATACATACATCTTCAAGACACATATTCTCAACTTCATAAGACATCTCATGCATCATCATAACATCACTTTACTTCATATTCAATGCCTTCAAGGCCATAATCATAATTCACATATATAATCATATACATCAGGTAAACAGCGCCACCATAAGTGGACTATACCACTCAAGATCAATTCAATAAGAACTAAACAACATTGATCAACTTACCCTTCATCCAAAATTTGACCACCTTTTCTCAATTCTCAAATAAATTATCATAATAAGTCATAAATGGCAGTAGATAATCACAATACGACAAAAGAAAAACACAATTGTAACATTGTCTAATCATATACATTAAACCCACTTCATAAGCCCAATTTTAAAAATTTGCATATTCATGGGTCCATTGAGTTTTTGATCATAAAAACATCACTTTATATTGAAAACATCATAATCCATCCATTAAAATATTTTCATGTAAACATCCATGCTTAGAATTCAAAATACAAGAATTTAAGATTTTGAAACCTTTTTGAAAAACCTTTGAATTTGCTCCTTGAATGAGAGAAGAATAAATGATGAACTACCATACCTTAATAGCAGAAACCCAAGAGATTTGGTGAAAGAAGCACTCAAAATCTTCAATCCTAGCTCTTCTTTGAGTTCAAGCTTCAATGAAGTTTTAAGAGCGTTTTTCTTGGGAGAGGGGTTTTGATTTTGAAAAGTGAGGTCTAAATTAAGTCTTACGGATATAAACTAACTTAAAATACCTAAAAACCCCTAAAATAACCGACCACTAGTTAATTAGGATGTGGGGTGAATTTCTAAATTCACCTCTAAGATGGTAAAAAATGTTGGTAGTGTTGCAGGCTCCATATGATGGAGCCAAGCTACTGGCATCGTTTGAACGATGACCCGTCTTGTTGGGCTTCGTTTGGTTTCAAAAGTCAACTTTTGGGGTCTAATATCCCACATATAAGTGTGGAGCTACGCCCCTAAACGACGGGGCATGGATTGACTTAAGGAGCATCGATAAGGGGTCGTTGTTTTGCAGTCTTTGGCATTTTTCTTTCCAAGGTTTGGGTGCTTATCAAGGACCATTAGGGTGGTTCTTGGGGATTCGTACCCGGTTGTTTCTACCCTAAACATGCTCATCTATGTCTTAGGGCCCTCCTCTATAATTTTGAATACCAAACAACACAGAAAACATGCAAAAGCACACTAGCACATACAAGACTAGCTTCCAAACGTCTTGGTCGTTCTTTGACGTTTAACTTCCAAACTCTTTAGAACTTACCCCTTAAGACATTATTCGTCATTTTAACACATTATTAACTATTTAATCGATCTTTACACACATGATAGGCTCTAGTTACCCTATTTGATTTTGAGGGTCGTTATCGAAATATACTAGTTTGCAAAGTTATGAACTTTACCAAATTTTAGTGTGTTCCAAATATGTTTTTTGATAAATGTATATTGGTATATATGAGATCAAAATTAGGAATAATTTGTTATATATATTGTATCAAACTGGATACACATTTATATGAGATACATAGAAAATGTTTGCTTGCTCCCTCCCGTTTTACTCGCAACTCGCGTATCTCGCTTGCATATCAGCATCTCATATACATGTGAATCATACAAGATACATTTATATAATGTATATCTTCGCATGTATCTATCTAACTTGAAATCTTCTATGAAATTATTTAGTGAGATTAAAATGATATTATTTCAAATAATAGAAAGAATTAGTAAATAAGATAGTAATGTTTGTATAATTAAGTAGTTTCTCCTATATTCATACCATATCTACTAATCCAATCTATACTTTCAAATAATTATTTAGTATACCACCTTTTTATTTATCATGTACCAAATTTAGTTTTAAATGTATTGAGATACATCACTCATTAAAATAGCCTAAAATATAGCCATAACGACTTAATTCTCCCTAACTACTCCTTCATTCTAGGAAAAACTACCTAACTATACAATTCTTTTACCATATTTATTAATTCTCTATAGTTTGAAATACTAATATTTATATGATTAATTAATAATTTCATACTATATTTCAAAGTAAGATATATGAAGCAACGAATTTTTTCTATATATCCCAGATACATGTAAATTACACTAGATCTTCACATGTCTCTTAGGATACAAGATACAATGGAGAGTGATGATCGAGATTTGAGGAAAGCAAGGAAGACGATCAAGGTTTGCCTATATATCCTTGATACATGCAATCCATAGTTGGATATATTCTATAACAAATGACTGCTAATTTTTGCCTCATGTATCGTGATATACATGCATCTGAACATATTTGGACGCATCAATGTCTGATAAAATTCATAATATTGTAAACTAGTATGTATCTAATTAACTAATTAACTCCTATACTAGTGAAGTTTCTATAAATTACTCTTTATTCTAAATCACTCAACTCTCTTTCCTACCATCAATGTTGACCTTCACAAGCTTAGCCTCCAATCAAAACCATTTTACCTACATAGGCTTTTACGATCTTGCCACTTGTTGGGCCATTGAAGAGTAGAGTAAGATTTTTCAAGAAACATATGAATATCATAGTTGAAAGCATAAAATATTCTACCAAATTATGATCTCTTTTATAGAGTAGCATGCGGATGGCAGAATAAGCCAAGCTACATCCAGCAATGTTATGACTAGTAGAATGTTCCCAAAATTTGGTAATAGCATCTAGCACTGGACATAAAACTAGTTAAGGGGTAATAAAATAAGAACAAAAAATGTGTATGCACATATATAATCATTTATAAACTTCTACTTTATCAAACTAATTTGACTATTTCTCTTGATGATCTTCGCCACCGTATTGAAATTCATTTTTTGATGAAATAGAATCAAAGTACTCTGACCATTTCTCTTTGATGAATTTACTACAACTAAACATTCTTTTCATTTGATGAAATTTTGTTTGATATAAAATAAAATTTTGAAGAATATATCTATAATCTTTATTAAAGTTATTATAATTGTCACGTCACTTTTTCAAAATCATTATTAACCATATGATGATGAATCAAAATCTAATGAAAGAAAACGTTTAAAAGGAAGAATATATATTGATAAAAAAAAAAAGGAGAAAATAAAAATGAGTAGCTAACAACTTTATAGAAGATTGTTATTTATAGATGGATTAATTCTTGGAAAATTTGGTAAAAGGAAGTTGAGGAGACTTTTTATATGTCATCTCTTTTGATAATTAACCACATGATGATGAACCAAAGGAAAATATTTAAAAGGAAGAAGATATATTGATTAAGAAAATAGAAGAAGGTGAAAATAAAAATTAGTAGCTAACAACTTTATGGAATATTATTATTTATAGATGGATTAAATCATTAAAAATTTGGTAAAAGGAGGTTGGTCAGTAGACATGGTATTTAAGTAGAGAATGCAATAGATAGAGTTTTTTAGTAACTCATGAAACATAATTAGATATAGCAAATATATTAATTTATTTAATTATTAAATGTATAATTTTTTGCTAAGAAATGTAGGAAAAGATTTTAAAAAAAAAGATAAATATAAATGGAGGCCATAGAGAAGTGTCATATCACCTTGTCTATATTCAGCTTTATTTTATATATAGATAGATTGAAATTATACTATTTACGGTAGTTTACTAAATCGACAATTTCTTGTTACCCTTTGGTACTTTAAGGTGATGGGAGACTTTATGAATGGTTAATATTGCAATGTGGGGAATTGAACCCTACCAATAAGATGAGAGTTCAGGTAGTCAACCAACCGAACTACTAAGATTCTCCTATTTGTTGCAACAGTTACATTTCAATACAAGTACTTTTACCTTAAGGTGATGAGTCCTCATGTATAGAGGACCGAGAGTCTTATATTGCTATCATGTATTTTCTTTTCATATTTTGTACGTAATTTATGGTTTACGTCCCTATCACTCCCTTATGATATAATATATGGCTTTGAGACTTATGTTAGACCTGCTATGTTTTGTAAAACTCTTTTATTTGAAATGCTACCTTTGAAACTCTTTGTTCTATTATCTTGTATGAAGTATGCTAAATGACTTGTGCAGGACCTCGCGGGGTCTTATACGCATGTCACGTCTAGGGTGTATTTGGGGTCGTGACATACTTTTTGTCCTAACTCTTTCTATCATCCGCAGCTAAAAAAGAGAGGGTTGATTAATTCTTCAAGCTTCTTCAATTCCAAACAAAGTAGAATAATTATTTCTTAAAACATAAAATGTTTTCAATCTTTTTTTGTAGACAATTTTACTTTTTTATTGGGTAAAAGTACCTCCAAAATATTTTGAATAATTCTGTATTCTTATAAAGATATTGAATCTATTATCCTCCTCATCCTTCCTCCTTCCTCTTCTTCCACTTCCACTTCATCTTCCTCTTCCTACTCCTCTTCCTTTTCATCATTCTCCTCCTTCTTATTCTTCCTTCTCCTCTTCTTCTTCTTCCTCTTCTCCTAATTCTTCCCCTTCCCCTCCCCCTCTGCTTATTCTCCTTTTCCTTATTCTCCTTCGACTATTCAAAATAACACGTCTTTACTTCAAAGTAATTATTCCACATTGTTAAAAGGTTAATAAGCTTGATGAACAATTAGATATAATTTATCTTATTTTTAATTTTATCGATTTTGAATTATTTCAAGCAAATGTATTTTGCTAAAGGCTTAAGTCATCACCAGCCCCTTTAAGTTGTCCGCATATTTCACTTAGACACCTCAACTAGGACTAGTATCAATTGAACACTTTTTCCAAAAAAAAAAAACCGTCTATTAGACATATTTTGATGATCAGCAAAAAATGTGAAGAGTGTGTGATACACTTGTGGTGACGTGGTAAAATGACTAATTAAAAAAATTGCATTTGGCATTGGGCCCCGAAAATTTAATATCTAATTTCTAAAAAAGAAAGAAAAATAAAAAAATGAAAATGTCAACCTATTCTACCCCACCCAACCCCAACCCAACCCCCTTTCATCTTCATCTTCTTCCCCAAAACACATTCTTTATCAAATTACAAAATCTTATTATTTTCAAATAACTTCAAGCTAATATCATTTTTGATAAATTTAATGAACACGTATGAATTTGAGTAAAAATCTTTGTTCGAAAATTGTGATAAATAAATATCGGCTAACTTTTTTTATAAGTAAAAATTATTTATCTTCCTTCATCTTCTTCATATTTGTTCCTTATTTTTATGAGATTTGAAATAAATCATACGAAGACTTTCTTTCAAATCTGAATCTTCATAGTTGATTTTTATTTATCTTCATATTTGGAAGATATAAATTTTTTGTATAAAAAAAAATAAAAAATGTTGGAGCTAAAATTAACAAAGTTCTGCAAACTAAATTATGAAGAAGATGATAGGTAGGGAGTGGGGTGCTTTTCTTTTTCAAAAAAAGTGTAAATAAAACAAGAAAAATATTTTTAAGTTAATTATAATGTCAAGTGTCAATAAAAGAAGAAAAATGTTAAAAAAAAAAGACATTATTTTAAGTCTTCTCACGTGCTTCAGGGAAGTGCAATACACATTTATTGTCATATCAGCATTTTGTGTCTAACATGTACATGCTTTGAACAATTTAGGTGTTCAATAGGTACAAGTCTTAGTTTAGATGTCTAATTGAATTATGCGGACAACTTTGAGGGGTGATTGATGACTTAAGCAATTATTCTACATTGTTAAAAGCTTAATAATCTTGATAAATAATTAGATATAATTTATCTTATTTTCAATTTATCGATTTTGAATTACTTCAAGCAAATGTATTTTGCTAAATACAAATGACTTGTTTCTTCAAACCTACTTACAGCCCAAATATAATTCAATCAGACACTATCGTTCATCAAACCCGGGCCCAAACCCCTCAAATAAATACCTCTATTCCTATTCTTTTCTTAGTCATTTCTTTCTTTCCCAAATGAACTAGAAACCCTAGCAGCCCTTTTCCTTGCCAAATGCAAACCCCCAAAACTTCACCAGATTTTGAGCTCAATCCATCAAGTTTTCTACCTCCAAAACGTCACCATGTCCCTAAAATTATTCTAGGGGCAGATAGCCCCACCCATGTTGTCACCTTTTGTTTCAGATACTTTTTCTCCCATTTTTCTGAATTTATCTCTTCAAAGATCAACAATTCAAGTTTTGGATCCCCAAGTTTTGTTGAGATTATCCCCCATTCTTTGCTTTTCAAAATCAAAAATTCTTTAGGTTTCAATTTTTTTGTTATAAATAAAGCCTAAATTGTATGTACTTAAGGGAACATGTAGTGAAAAAAATTCCCCTACATTAAAGCTCTTCAATTGTAAAATATCTATGTTGTACAAGTTTTTCTCAAAGGAAAAAATCATTTTTCAATCATTGCCTACAATGCAGAAGATAATTCAAGATTACTTCTCGATAATTTTCTTATTTTTCAATTTCAAATTTTTATAATACTTAACTTATCATCTCAATTCATTTCTCCTTAAAAAGTTATATTTCACCAAGATCCTTTATTTGATTTTTGATGTGATCTGCTATTTTTTGGTATGCTACATGTCATTTAGTCAGTTATGTTCTAAGTTTAAGAATTAAAAATGAATTGGTTAAGATTAATGGTTGGTTTCTTTTTTTCTCCGAGTTTGATATACATTTCGAGTTGGAATAAAAATTTCTTTGCATGTTTAATACAAAAATAAATAATACAAATAGTATATTGTCAACCGTAGTATTTATGTCAATATTCTACTTATCTTTTGGTTTCTTGGGATAATGCCCAAGTACCCCCTCAACCTATGCCTGAAATCTCAGAGACACACTTATACTATACTAAGGTCCTATTACCTCCCTGAACTTATTTTATTAATAATTTTTTACCCATTTTCGACCTACGTGGCACTATCTTGTGGGCCCAACGATGGTTGACTTTTTTTAAAAAAACTAGTGCCACGTAGGCTAAAAAGGGGTAGAAAATTACTTATAAAATAAGTTCAGGGGGGTAATAGGACCTTAGTATAGTATAAGTGTGTCTCTGGGATTTCAGACATAGGTTGAGGGGGTACTTGTGCATTTTCCCTATTTAGTTTGAAGCATTTTTGTAATTGGTTGGAAGTTTAATTAAATGACTTGTATTAACTCAAAATCTACTAACTCTTTACCTTGATTTTACTTTCTTAACTATATGAGAAACTCAATTTAAATCAAGTCGTCACGCTTCAATGTATCCTTTTAGTGTAAATTTCATTACTATTTCACTTTGCATCATTCTTGGAGGTACCAACTCCTTTTAATTTCATGATTTATTAGAATATGAGTTATAATTATTTTGTCACTATTGATCCTACCATTGGAAAAATATTTAAAAATAAACAAATGAGTATGAGATTTCGAGTAATGTTGTTACTAAAAATAGATCCAAAGCCAAAATGACATGCATTTGTATTGTTTCAGTTTATTTTGGAGCCTATTTTAGTTCAAAATAAAACACTAATTTTTATTTATTTTAGTAGTAGTGAAGGCCTACTTGTATTTAATAGTATTTTTAGTAGTTTATTTGAAGTAAAACTAGGACTCTTGTAATCAACCTATGACTTGTATTCTCTGTTGTGACGAAAAGATGAAACCGAAAATCTAACAATAAAGAACACCAAGTTTAACGTGAAAAAACGCTTCAAACCGAAGGTAAACACCACGGGATCGACAATATCCGAATTGTTTCACTATAACAATAAGAGGGTTACAAATATTCTTCTAATGGCTACACAACAAGTGCCAAAAGAGAACAAACAATAGCTATACTAACAAAAGATAAATAGAAAGAAACACCACCCAAACCCAGCTTCTGTTCGGGACCTAAAACAGGATCTTGCTGAACTTCGAATCCGATCTCCACCGTTAAAATCAACCACCAAGATGTCAGAAACACTCAATCCAAATTTCAGCCCGATCCAACGGTTAGTTAATCGGGAAACACGATCTGAACGTGACTGGTCGGAGAAAAGACTGCAGCAAAAGAACCCTTTGCTTTCTCTCTTTTTCTCTTGTTGAAAGCTCTCTCAAAAAGCCTCTCTTATGTTCTAATGTCTTTCAAAGACAATACCAATGAGCCATTAATTATTCTCTCAAAACCATCCTCTATTTATAGAGTTGTGCTTTTCCTTATAAAGCCAAAACCAACTACAAATAGGATTACTATTCCAATCCTTTTCCTAATAGAATTGGAAACCAAATAAGGAGAATAATTTCAATCCTTTTCCAAGTAGGACTAGGCCATGGGCCTTTGGCTGGAACATGGCAATAGCCCAAAAAAATCCCCCTCCAGCCAAGGGGCCAAATGGACTTTCAAGTAGATGATCTCTTGACAGGCTTCCTGCCTGCCACACTTCTACAAAACTCATGATTGTCTACGATGAGTTCTTTCCACTTATCTCTATGAGTATCTAACATGACTTCATCATAACCTTCAGGTTCTCCCATATTAGTCAATAGAATATACTCATCATCCATGGCTTGCTCCCACTTGATCGAATCCTCCACCTGTAGGGCCTCATCAAAAGAATGGTTCCCCCTCATCAGTCAGCAATAGATAGTGTAATAAAGGTGAATACCTATCTGGTGCCCTGATGGATCTGGATGATCTCCTTAACACCTGCTCAGGTGTAACTTGCTCCACTTCAGATTCTTCAGTAGGAGTTGGTTGAGTATCTGCTTCGACATCTCTGGGGTTACTCTTCTCCAACTCAACCCCAACTCCCACTTGCTCTGTAATCTCTAGAACCTTCTGCTCTCTGTCCTTGTACAGGACAGACTCATCAAATGTCACGTCACAATGTCTCAGGATCTTTTTTTTCTTTTCATCCCAAAACTGTAACCAAACAAATCAGAACCATAGCATATGAAGTAACACTTCACAGCCTTGGCATCAAGCTTGTCTCTCTTTTCTGGATAAACATGAACATAAGCAGTGCAACCAAAAGTCCTCAAGTGTGAGTACTTGAATTCTTTTCCTGTCCACACCTCCTATGGAATCTTGAACCCTAAAGGAACTGATGGTCCCCTGTTGATCAAGTATGCAGCTGTGCTCATAGCATCCGCCCAAAATGTTTTGGGCAGCCCACAGTGTATCCTCATACTCCTCGCATNTCATTCAATGTTCTGTTCATCCTCTTAGCAATTCCATTCTGCCTTGCCTTACCAGGAACTGTTCACATCAATCTGATTCCCTCAGCTGTACAGAATTCCTTGAACTCTGATTTGTCATACTCTCCTCCATTGTCAGACCTTAGGCATTTGACTTTCAAACCGGTCTAATTCTCAACTTCAGCTTTCCACTTCTTGAAAGTTGCAAAAACATCTGACTTATGCTTCAAGAAGTAAACCCATACCTTCCTGCTGAAATCATCAATGAAGGTAACATAGAATCTGGATCCTCCAAGTGATGATACTGGAGATGGTCCCCAAACATCTGTATGGACCATTTCTAACCTCACTTTCTTTGGCTCACTAGGAGTCTTTGTGAAGCTTACTCTTTTCTGTTTGCCCATAACACAGCTCTCGCAAAGACTCATATCAACAGACTTCAGACCCTCTAATGCTCCTTTTGCAACCAGCATCTTCATTCCTTTAGTACTCATGTGTCCAAGTCTGTTGTGCCACAGACATGAACCGGAAGCACCTTCAGCAACAGCGGCCATGTTTATACACCCTGCAGTGGTGTACAAGGTTCCAGATTTGGTGCCACGAGCTAATACCATAGCACCTTTCACGATCTTCCACGAACCTTTCCCAAACTCTGTTGCATATCCTGTGCTATCCAACTGACCAACAGAGATCAGATTTTTCTTGATCCCAGGAATATATCCGACATCATCCAATGTCCACTGGTTTCCTGAGGTGGTCTTTATGCAAACATCCCCCTTTCCTTCAATCTCTAAGGCTTTATTGTCAGCAAGATATACTTTTCCAAAATTTCCAGATTTGAAATTTTGGAACAACTCCTTGCTTGGAGACGAATGGAAAGATGCACCAGAATCCAAAATCCATGATTCAACCGGGTTGTTCACACTAAGGTTTGGAGCATCCCCAATGTCCTCTGCTGAATTTACAGAATCATTGTCATCTCCAAATTTCTGATTCTGTTTCTTCTTTGGCTTTGTACAGTTCGTCCGAAAGTGCCCTTTTTCTCCATAGTTCCAACAAGTCACGTTTGATCTATTCAGGGATTTTCCTCAATTCTTTGATTTTGATCGACCGTGTTGATTTTGGCCTTTCGTCTTACTTCTCCCCCTTCGATCAACGCTGAGAGCACTGCCCGATGAATCTCCCACTTCTCGTTTGCGAATACTTTCGCTAAGAACAACATCACGGATTTCATCAAACTTCAGTTTCTCAGATCCACGGGAACTGCTAATCGCAGCAACAACAGTATCCCAAGACTCGGGCAGAGATGACATCAAAATCAACGCCTTAATTTCATCTTCGAAATTAATATCCACAGAATTGAGTTGACTCACAATCATATTGAACTCGTTTATATGATCAGAAACGGATCCAGTTTCAGACATCTGTAAATTGAACAATCTACGCATCAAATATACCTTGTTCATAGCCGATGGTTTTTCATACATGTTTGACAGTGCCTTCAACAGACCGGACGTAGTCTTCTCCTTCACGATGTTGAACGCCACGTTTCTTGACAAAGTCAACCGGATCAACCCTAGAGCCTGCCGATCCTTGAGTTTCCACTTTTCCTCCGTTATGGATTTCGGCTTCACCCCGGTCAACAGTTCGTGAAGATCTTTCTGGTACAGATAATCTTTGATCTGCATCTTCGAGAAACTGAAATCGGATCCATCAAACTTCTCGATTCCAAGCTTCGAACTATCCATCTTCAGTGATCGTGTTGAATCTCCTTAGCTCTGATACCAGTTGTTGTGACGAAAAGATGAAACCGAAAATCTAACAATAAAGAACACCAAGTTTAACGTGGAAAAACCCTTCAAACCGAAGGTAAACACCATGGGATCGACAAGAACCGAATTGCTTCACTATAACAATAAGAGGGTTACAAATAATCTTCTAATGGCTACACAACAAGTGCCAAAAGAGAACAAACAATAGCTACACCAACAAAAGATAAATAGAAAGAAACACCACCCAAACCCAGCTTCTGTTCGGGACCTAAAATAGGATCTTGCTGACCTCCGAATCCGATCTCCACCATTCAAATCAACCACCAAGATGTCAGAAACATTCAGTCCAAATTTCAACCCGATCCAACGGTTAGTTAATCGGGAAACACGATATGAACGTGACTGGTCGGAGAAAAGAATGCAGCAAAAGAACCCTTTTCTTTCTCTCTTTTTCTCTTGTTGAAAGCTCTCTCAGAAAACCTCTCTTATGTTCTAATGTCTTTCAAAGACAATACCAATGAGACATTAATTATTCTCTCAAAACCATCCTCTATTTATAGAGTTGTGCTTTTCCTTATAAAGCCAAAACTAACTACAAATAGGATTACTATTCCAATCATTTTCCTAATAGAATTGGAAACCAAATAAGGAGAATAATTCCAATCCTTTTTCAAATAGGATTAGGCCATGGGCCTTTGGCCGGCACATGGGCAATAGCCCAACATTCTCTAGTGTAATCAACTCCCTAAGTAGGAGTTTGTACTTCAGAGTAATAATTATTTAATATATTTGTTGATTATATTATGTAGTTATCATCTGGAAGTTATGGAGGCTGCATTACGGTAGAAGATCACGTTTATCATCGGGTATGTAGATTTTATTCCTTTTTATTTAATGCAATGGATATAACATCTAATAATTCTCTGTAATTAATCTATGTGAACATTTAAGTCGTGAATTGATGTGAAACAGGAGAGCTACTTCCTTATATATGGTTCACATGCATTTATTCAAGTGATCGTTTCTTAACTTCGTAAGAAAATATTGAAACTATTCAGAAGACTCGAAATTACTTTTCATTATGACAAAATTTTCATCAAAGCAAAAGTAATATTTCAGTTCATTAATTTTACTTTAACTACTTACATTCTTATGATGGATGAAAACATAAATGTTCTTCCTATTTAAGGAGTATCATTTGTGAACTAAATATATAGAAGAGAAACAAAAATCTCTCTTTCATTTAATCTCTTTTACTTATTCATGTATTGTCTCAAATATTTTTCTTCCTATTGTGAATATTTGGGCAACTGTTTTTGTGCAACTCCAAACTTCCAACACGAGTACACGTGTTTGGGAGATCTGTAGAAGCTTGGAGAGTGACTGGACTTAACTATTAACATCAAAGTCGGGCCAAAATTGCTTTCATGGCAGTGACTTGTCATTACGTAGTGTTTGTCATAATTCACTTACTATTTTAATTCTTGTCCAATATCAATATTGTAGTATTTCCCTAATAATATGAATGCAATTTTCCGAATACAATATTTATAAATGAGTATTTTGTTTAATAAAACTTTTTCTAATCTTTTAAAGCTTGAGTATTTGGATGAAATAATTTTAAATGCCGGTCACATAAGCATCTTAGTTTATTTAAAGATTTAGAAGTTGATTTTATTTTGTTTAACAAACCTTCTACTGACGATTTTTAACCAATTACTAATCATTTATTTGATTTATTTGTTACTCAAATATCTGCTAAGAAAATATATGTTAGTTTGGGAAAAAATATAGTGTTGATGATGCATGAAAGAAAAAATATGATGGTCAATGGATTAAGTTTCAAATGGTGACAATAAGCTAATTATGGAAAAAATTTGTGAATATGAGAACTTGACTGTTGATGTTCTCAACAAAGACATGAAGATGTTTGAGATTTTTAGGCTAATGTGTTGTGCTTGAAAAGTGTCCACAAACTTGGAGTAATTATAGATATCAGCTGAAATATAAGAAAATAAAATTATCTCCCTAAGAACTTATTGGTCACATGAGGACTGAAGAGGCAAACTGTCCAAAAATAAGATGGAAAGTTTTTACTTAATTCTTCCACAGATTCTTATTGAAATTTCTAGTAATTTTATGAATGACATGTTCAAAGGCAAACTGAAAAATTTCATAAAAAAGGACATACAAAGAAAAAAAATTACTTTTACGAGTCGAAGATTCAAATTCAAAAATATAAGGATCCTTTCTTTTTCTGCGGAAAACTTAGTCATAACGCTAGCCACTGATAAGTACGACAAGGGCAGAACTTACGGTAAGAAAGACAAGATGATGGTCAAGCTCATCTTGGTGAGGATAATGAAGTGATTATTGTTGTAGTTGTTCTTGTGGCTAATAATATTAATTGGTGTTAGACACAGACGCTTCA
Source organism: Solanum pennellii (assembly GCF_001406875.1). Lineage (NCBI taxonomy): Eukaryota > Viridiplantae > Streptophyta > Magnoliopsida > Solanales > Solanaceae > Solanum > Solanum pennellii. Next base: position 83,143,482 of record NC_028648.1, on the reverse strand, counting down.
ACACATTTTTGAGCCAACAAAGAGTTATTCCATGACTTTGAGGAGTCTACTAATGGCAAATGTATTTACATGGGTTCTCTACAGCTGGAATAATGGATAACGGAAATTTTTTACTTAATCTAACTTCAGAAAAAACTTTATAAGCCTTGAAAAATGTTTTGTATGTACTCTACATGTAGAAACATAGTTTTCAGAGTACTTCTCAATAAAGTAGGTCTTAAATTTATATTTGAAGGTGATGAAATAATTATTTCTCAAAGAGGAGACATTTTTGGAAGGTATATCTTAGTGAAGGATTATTTGTGTTGAATATAGTTCAATAGATTATCAATAATGCTAGTATTCCAAATTCTGCTTATATTGTAAAGTCTATTAATTTGTGGTATGGTAGAGTAGGTCATGTACTATTGCTTCTCTCAAAAGACTTAGAAAAATAGAATTAATTTCTATGATAAAAATTGATGATTTTTAAAAATATCTTGTATATGTAAAAGCAAAACATGTAAGGAAACCTTTGAAATCTATTATCAGAACAAAAATTCAATTGTTTGAACTAATATATTCAAATTTAACAAACTTCAAGAATATTGTTAGAAAAAGTGGAAAAACATATTACTTTTCTAGATACACTAAAGTATATTGTCTTATATCTATAGATGAGGCTGAAAGTATGTACTTCAATTTCGAAGTAGAAAATGAATTAAATAGGAAAATCCAGATATTTTTAGATTTGGTAGGGGCAGTAAATGTAATACTAAAACTCCGGAGCATATTTGTGAGAAAAATGATATTCACATGAGTTTAGTGCTCGTTATATCCCAACAAAATGGTGTAGCTGAACAAAAATATAAAACCCTTGAGGAAATGACAAATTCTATGCTTTTAAGATCGAGTCTATTAAACAACATGTAGGGGGAAGCTTTCTTATTTGCATGTTATATTCTTAATAATCCCTCATAAAATGTTAGACAAGACCTCATATGTGTTGTAGAAAGGGTTTTCTCTTAATTTGATATTTCTGAGAGTTTTGAGGACTTTGACTAAGGTAATTCAACCTGATTTTAAATGAGTAAATGTAGGCTGTAAGACTTTTGACAATGTCTTTATTGGTTATGTGAAAAGAATGCTGCATATAAATTTTTTTTTTAAAATAATTTTTCTATTTGTGAATCTCGAGTTGCTGAATTTTTAGAAAATTTCCTTTGAAAAATAATGTGTTTAGTGATATGTAAAATGATGCTTCTACATTTATGTTTGTTGATCCTTATGTTGTTTCTTCTTATGAAGTTATTTCTAAGAAGCATAAAAATGAACTTACAAGGAGTAAAAGATGTAGAATTGACACCAGCTTTGTCATGATTTTATCGCTGTATTTTTTACTGAAACTTTTGATATAAGAATTAGTGTCTATCTAGTTAATAGAAATAAACCCTAAAATTATGATGAGGCAATGAGATCATCATATGTTATATTTTGAGAAGAAGATATTAAAAATGAATCTCTATAGTATGAGATCAATATATGTGATATTTTGAAAAGAAGGTTTTAAAAGTGAATTACTTTATAATTTCGAATTACACTTGAGACTTGTATGATTTGCCTAAAGGTTGTAAATTCATATGTAGCAAGTGGACATTTAAGAAGAAATTGAGACCCGAAGCTACAATTGATAAACAGAAGGCTAGAATTTTGATGAGGAGTTTTAACCAAAAGAAAGGTGTTGATTATTTTGATATTTATTCTCTTGTGACAAAAATAATGACCGTTAGGAGTCTTATTGCTTTTTCCACTATTCATGATTTAGTGATAGAATGGATGTCAAAACAATATTTTTAAATGGTGCCTTAGAGGAATAGATATATTTAACTCAACCCAAAGGTTTTGTGGTTCCAAGGGAAGATAATAAAATATTCAAGTTGAGTAAGTCCTTGTATGGACTAAAATAGACATAAGCAGCGGTATGAAAAGTCTAATATCACATAAGTGGATAGTGACTTTCTTGTCAATTAATCTTATACCTATAATTATTCCAAAATGATAGGTTCAAATTGTGTTATTATATGTACATGACTTGTTAATTGTTGTCCAAAAATCAATGTTATTGATGAAACTAAGAACTTTTTATCTACTAAGTTTGAAATGGAAAATCATTATGAAGTAGACGTAATTTTAGGAATTAAATTAAAACAAATACTAATGATTTCTCTTTGTGTCAGTCTCATTACATTAAAATAAAGTTCAAAAAAAAATTAATTATTTTGATGTAGTTTAAGGAGATGTCCTCATGATCCTAACATGCACTTGTATAATAATAAAGATTCTAGTGTTTCTCAAACAAAATATGCTAAAATAATTGGGACTGTAATGCTTATAGTGAACTTTAGTTGTCCTGATATAACTTATGTTATTAGTACATCAAGTAGATATACTTATAATCATAGTAGTATACATTAGAAGGCTCTTCGTCGCATAAAAAATTATATAAAGTTTTTTAGGTTGTGTTGTATCTGTGCATTGACACATGTCCAAGTTGAATTAACACTTCTAGTGCACACCCTTGACTAAAGAGATGTGTCTCTAAAGCGTGCATTTATGTGTTGTATTCACTTCAATTCATGTTGCCACGAGATATATTTTGGGTTTATTTTTTTGTCCAAAACAAAAATTTCTTGATGGATATTTTTGCCAAAGTCCAACTTGAGCTGAGTGACTAACAATGGTAGAGCAAGACTCTACATCTTCTTAACCCCTTTAATAACATAGAAGTTCTTCTATATTTAATCATTTAAAAGTTTTTTTCTCCCACCAAAGTGAAAAAAAATTAAGTAATATTTTCCGCAAAACAGTCTTTGCCAAAGAAAATAAAAGGTAGAGCGGTATTTTTAATAAGACCATAGGCGAAAGGAATGCATAAAATAAATAAGTAATTTTCATGTTAAATTATGAAGTTCATGCAACAACTTCATGAATGAGGTAATTTTACCTCACAAATATACTAGACTTTCTTTTAGTGTTGTCATTCCCTGAAATTTATGGCCACACAGATCTATTCCGGCTAAAAATTCTAGGTTGTAATACTGAACTAGGGCACTAATATCTCTAGGATCCTCTTTAGTTCATCTGCGCAAGCTATGTCCTTAAAAATTAGAGGTATCCTTTTCAATACAACTTTCTTGATTCATCTCTCTTTGGTATATTATCAAAGACATTCTGGCCTATTCTAGCGTCATCAACCCGCACTTGATCATAACCAAATCATATGTTATTTTGTTTCTAATTAACATTTCACATGCTTTATGATACAATCAATTTATTGTTGAGATAAGAAATAAGGATATGCATATTTATTCACCTTTTGGATCAAACAGTAACCGCAAGGACGAACTTCCTCCCTTTTATGTTTCCAAACATTAGTGGTGCACGGTGTGACAATTGCATCAATAAGATTGTAGCTAATGAAGTTACATGACATGAAATTGGTGATGCATTTGTGAACACTAGCTCTACTAATTTTATGGCATATATGTTGCCAGTGAGTCCATGTGTACTGACATATCACCAATTTCCTTTTATACACTTTCACCTGCTACAATCTTACTAATGCAATTCAACTGCTTATGTTTGGGAACTTCAAGAGTAGGAAGTTTCTCCTTAGGATTATTGGTTGACCCAAAAGGGGATCAAATTTGTATGTCCTTTATCATCTCAACAACATATCGACAACATAACAAAGTATGCAAAATATTAATAAAGTATAAAAATAAGGGAAAACCCATCGGTGGCCACTTAAATTTGGCACAAAATCTTACTTAGACACTTTAATTAAACATTGTTCATTTAAACACCTTGTGTAGGGCTCCACATTGTCATTTAGACACTTTTTTCTGACTCAACATAATAATTGTGCAACAAGTATTTTAAGCGCATTTGAGAAGCTTTTTTGGTGAATTCTTTTTTTTCTCTTTCTTCTTCCTCACTGTTTCTCTCTGCAATCTTTCACCACCCACCATTGATTATTTTTTTTACTCCTTACTACTCTCTCTTTTTCTCAGCCACCATAGACCAACCCTCATCACCATCCAAATTTTGAGAAAACATATAATTTTTGCTGGACATGTATACTACTTAGTTTTTTCTTCTTCCCTGAAAATCTAATTTATTTTTTTATCCATCATTCAATACTAATATAAAATACACAAAAATTTTATTTTTTCCAATTCTTTTGAACTATATCCACTAGAGGAAAAATAAATAATGAAATTATTTAATTGATAATTATCGGATCCTCTCCGACTACAATGGAAATAAATATTTTTAAAAAGTGAGTTCTTATATTTGTATCTCCTACTATATATATAATGAATTTTCATAAAACAAAAAAATACATAATAGAAAAGTTAAAAAGAGATGGAGGAAATGGATTGGGATAAGGAGAGATTAAATATAAGTAATGGATGAGAAGAAATTATTTTTTTAAAAAAAATTGCAGTGAAATTACTAAGAAGAAAAAGATAATAATTTCCAGGCACAAATTAAGAAGAACGAAATTACTAAGATTGTTGAGAGATTCTGATGTTCTTAGTGGAGTTTAGGAAGAAGAAGATGAAGAAATGGGGTCTAGGGGCATGGGATTACATATCTAGAGAAAAAAGGAATTAAAAGTGATTTTTTTTCTTTTAAGAAAGAAGTCCACTAGTTACTTAAATATTTGTCTAATTTTCCAGCAAAGGCATTAGTCAACACATGCTTAAGTTGGATCTGGGAATACGAATGAAGTGTAGAAATGACACAGTAAATGACTACTACAGGTGTTCAAAATGAACAAAGCATAATTAAAGTGTTTATGTGAAATTTCATGTCAACTTTAAGGGGACACCAATGGGTTCACCCTAAAAATAATATACGGATTGGGTATAATGATGTGTGAGTTGGTGAAGCCAGAATAAGCCAGGTCTCTTTGATACTATACCCTAAAGAGACAAGCTAAGAGAGTTGGCACCATACATGATACCTTTATTTTTAAAATACATAACGTGTGCACACAATGACTAAAGATAATTCAAGAGAGATTAATGTCCCAATTCCGCATTTCAGCCTAGAAGTATTAGCTTGATGAGATCTATATGCCCATAAATCTCAGTGATTGACAACATAAAAGGAAATTGCAGTAGATTTGTGTGGGAAACTTTCTTCTTCACCAAGTCTTTGGATGACAACAATGAACTTTGCGTGAAGATCCACCCTCATTTTTTAGCATTACCTTTGCCTACCAGCTTTATTAACAACTTTGCACTGGATTTTGTTTTCATTTGTGCTTTTTATACCTCACTTCCTCCTCAGTCTATTTAGGAGGTTCAATCATTCACTAGAAAGTAGATTTACAAAAAAGAAAAAATCCATCTTAGTTCCGTTCTTATACATGGAGAAGTATATTAAAAAAAATGACTGAAACACTTAGCATATGCCACAAATAGTAACTAGGATCTTCAGTATCAATCTTGAACTCTCTCTAAGATTGCAAAAAGATAGGGAAAAGATTTTCTCACAATAAGATGCTAGCGCAAATGTAGAACATGGATTATAAGAGTTGTTTAATAATCCCATGTTCTACATCTGCGCTAGCATCTTGTTGTGATAAAATTGTGTCCCAATCTTTTGTGCAACCACAACAAGAGTTTGGAATTGACACCGAAGATCCCATTACTACTTTCGGTATGTGATTGGGTATTTAGTCATTTTTTCGAATAGGTAGTGTGATATTGGTTGTGTATGAGAATGAATTGAGATGAACTTGGTTGTTTTTGTAAATTTGTTTACTAGTGAACGATTGAACCTCCTAAACAAACTTATGAGTAAGAGAGGTAGAAAAAGCACAAATGAACAAAAAGAGACTACAAAATTTCATCCCTCGGAAACTTAACTTTCTAGCCTTAAGGTATAATATAAAACAAACCTTAGGCACTTCTAGACTATGTTTCCACTCTAAGGCTATACCACCAAGAAATTAATACTTGAATATTTGAGTTCAATAATCACCTGAGGCATAACAAGCATATAACTAGTCTACGCCTAAAATAATGTAAAAACCCATCATATCTAATCAACTATATCAGTTGTGGTTTCTTTATAATAAATAGAGACGGCACAATTTTTTAGTCTCTCTTTGTTCATTTGTGCTTTTTCTACCTCTCTTCCTCCTTAGTTTGCTTAGGAGGTTCAATGATTCATAAGAAAAAAGTATAAAAAATGACAAAATGCATCTCAATTACATTCTTATACACAACTAATATCACAGCATATATCTGAAAAATGGCTGAAATCCATAGCACATGCCACAAGTAGTAGCTGAGATCTTCAACATCAATCTTGAACTCTCGCGATGGTTGAACAAAAGATTGGGACAAGATTTTCTTAGTATAAGATGCTAGTGCAAATGTCGAACGGAGGATTATTAGTGTTTCTAATCCAATGTTCTGCATCTGCGCTAGACTTTTTTGTGAGAAAATCTTGCCCCAGTATAATTTTGCAAGCATAGTGAGAGTTCGGGATTGATACAGAATATCCCAATTACTACCTATGCTATGTGCTTGGTATTCCATTCGTTTTTGGGGATATGAATTGTGATATTGATTCTAAAAAGAATGGAATTGAGATGGATTTGGTTGTTTTTGTAAATTTCTTTTCTAGTGAATTATTGAACCACCTACACAAAATAAGGAGGAAGAGATGTAGAAAAAGTACAAATGAACAATAAATCAAAAGCAGAACTATTAATAAGACAATTAGGCTATTAGATTGGTAATCTTGATTTTGTCTTTCCAAGTTCTTTGATCATGAATACAATTATGTATTTTCCGTTGGGATTAACTTCGCATCGAGAAGATGTTTAGATGAAGGCTCTACCGTAAATAGAAGTTGGGTATAGAAGTAATCTCCTTGTTCTTAACTATGTGCTCTCGTAGGATTGTCTTTAATAACCTAGCAAGTGGTTCAACCTTAGCAATCATGAGTGGTACAAAATTCTACCTTCGCAGGTAGATTCGAAATTCTGAAACCAAAGAAAATGATAATTAACTCATAATGACCATAACAAGTTATGGCAGCCATTTTTCAGTTGACACCTTGTCTCATTTTCAACTGATGATAGCCATATTCAAGGTTTATCTTGGCGAAACATGTAGCACTATAAATTTGGTCGAACAGGCTATCAATTTTAATGGGAGGTAACATATTACATATGGCGACCTTTTTCAACTAATGTAAATCAAAACACATCGTAAGGGAACCATATTTGTTTCACAAGAATATGATAGGAGCGCCCCAAGGTGTAACACTCGGTCAGATGAAACCCTTACCAAAAAGATCTTTTATTTGTTTTTAATACCTTTAACTAAATTGGAGCCATTTTGTATGGAGGAATAGATATGGGATAGGTATTTGGGAGGACATCGATCTCAAAGTCTATTTTCCTATCTGAAGGGACTCCAAGAAGATCATCGGGAAACACTTTTGGAAACTCATTTACTACTAGAACTAATTGGAGGGGTGGTGTCTCAGCACTGGAGTTATGTGATAGATACATACATTGGAGACTTTCTTTCTTGCCATATGGTATGAGATAAAACAACCTTAGGCACTTCTAGACTACATTTCCACTCTAAGACTGGATCATTTATAAACTGAAACTTGACTACTTGACTTCTACAACTGACTGAGGCATAACTAGCATATAACTAGTCTATGACAAGAATAATGTTAAAATCCATCATATCTAGCTCGACTAAGTCAGATGTGGTTTCTTTATGATGAATAGAGATGGTTCAATTTCAGTAGACTCTCTTTGTTCATTTGTGCTTCTTCTACCTCTCTTCCTCCTTAGTTTCTTAGGAGGTTCAAATATCACAAAAAAATACATATACAGCAATAGAAAAATCGATCTCAATTCCATTCTTATACACAACCAATATCACATCATATATCCAAAAATGGTTGAAATACATAGCGCATTCCACAAGTAGTAACTGGGATCTTTAGTATCACTCCTGAAATCTCGCTATGGTTGCACAAAATATTGGGACAAGATTTTCTCACAAAAACAACTAGCGCCTAATAATTCCATGCTCTGCATCTACACTAGCATTCTTTTTTGTTAGAAAAACTTTTCCCAATTTTTGTGCAACCATAGTGAGAGTTCAAGATTGGTACTAAAGATCCCAATTACTAATTGTGGTATGTGCTTGGTATTCTAGTCACTTTCTGGGATATGTGTTGTGTATTGGTTGTGTATAAGAATGGAACTGAGATAGATTTAACTGTTAGTGCATTATTGAACAATCTAAACAAACTGAGGAGGAAGAGAAGTATAAAAAGCAAAAGTGAACAACAATCCAGAGCTAAACTATTAATAAGAAGGTAAGGGGATTATATTGGTAATCTTAATTGTCTCTCTCAAGTACTTTGATTATGAGTACAATTATGTCTTTCCCGTTGGGATTAACTTAGTATCGAGAGGATGTTTAGATAAAGGCTCTCTTGTATATACAGGCCAAGTATCTAGAAGTAATCTCCTTGTTAAAAATGACTTACCCTTTTAGGATTGTCTGAAGTGACCTAGCAAGTGGATACACATTAAATACTAAGAATGGTATGAAATTCTACCTCCGCAATTAGATTCCAAAATTTTAAACCAAAGGATATATTAAGTAACTCATAATAATGACCATGATGGGTCTTGAACGCCAAGTTTCAGATGTCACTTTCTCTCATTTTCAACTTACGATAGTTAGATCTAAGGTCTATCTAGGAGAAACATGTATCACTCTAAATTATGTCAAACAAGTCATTGATTCTAGGGAAAGGGAACTTGTTATTTATGGTGACCTAGTTCTACTAATGTTAGTGAAAATACATCCTACGAGAACTATCTTTCTTTTGCAAGAACAGGATATGAGAGACCAAGGGTGAGACGCTCAATCAAATGAAAACCTTATCAAAAAGATCTTTCAACTAGTGTTTTTACTCCTTAACTAAGTCGTAGCCATTTTGTGTGGAGGAATAGATATGGGATGGATATCTCAGAGGATATCAATTCTGAAGTCTATTCTCCTGTTAGGAAGGACTCTAAAAAGATCATCAGGAAAGACTTCTAGAAACTAATTTACAACCAAAATTGATTAGAGGAAAGTAGTTTTAGCACTAGCTGGAGTCTTCAAATCCGACTATGTGATAAATACATCCCTTGGAGACTAACTTTTTGGCCTCAAGGTATGAGATAAAATGGACTTTAGGGACTAGTAGACTACATTTCCACTCTAAGAATGGATCATTCAGAAACTAAAACTTGACTATGTGAGTTTTACAATCGATTGTTCAATACAAAACATATAACTAGTCTATTCCTAGAATAATTTCATAATCCATCATATCTAACTCGAGTAAGTCAAGTGTGGTTTCTTTATGATGAATAGAGATGGTGAGATTTCAGTAGATTCTCTTTGTTCATTTTTGTTTTCTCTACCTCTCCTCCTCCTTGGTTTTCTCAGCTGGTTCAATGATTCACAAGAAAATAAATATACAAAAACAAAAAAATCGATCTCAATTACATTCTTATAAACGACCAATATCACATTACAGAAATATGTTGCATATGCCATTAGTAACTAGGACCTTCAATATTAATCTTGAACTCTCTCTATGGTTGCACAAAAGATTGTGACAAAATTTTCTCACAATAAGATGCTAGCGCAAATGTAGAACATGGGATTATTAGTGTTGTCTAATAATCTCATATTGTGTATTTGTGCTAGCTGATAAGGATAAGGATGTAGAGTCCTAGTACGTTAGTATGTTTGAGTTATACGTAGTTATTTCCTCTTCTCATTAGGTCTCTTATGTCCAACAAACTCCTTTTTCATCTATACGTGTACATGTATAAATATCACACATTGTATCAATAATGCTTAAGCTTTCATAATCATATTCAACTCTTATATGGTATAAAGAGCCTACTAAATACTCTAACGAGTATATGGTGATCCCCTTATTTTTTTTCCAGCATTCCGACACTTCCTTCTTGTTCAAAAATGTCTGATACTTCCTCTTCCTAGTCCCTAACTCTCCAACAGTCACTTTGAATTAAGGGGGTGTTGTTTAGCTCTCTCAATTGATCCCTAACTCTCCAACAGTCACTCTGAATCAAGGGGATGTCGTTTAGCCCTCTCAATTGATATCTTTTAACCCTGAATCCCAACTTCTTCAGATTATCAGGAAGTACAAATTATCCAACTTGGAAATCTCAAGTTACCACACTATTGTTTGGTTATGATCTTCTTACCTTTGTTGATAGCTCACTTCCCATACCAAATGTGCAGTCTCTGGAAAAAGACAATAACAAAATTCCCAACCCCAATTTGAGATTGTGGTAGCGACAAGACAGTCTTGTTCGCAATGCTTTTATGTTATCAGTTGACACTACAACCGCTCCCCTCATTCCCATGCTTCCACTGCCAAATGCGCAGTCTCTAGAAAAAGACAATAACCAAATTCCCCAACTTGAGATTGTGCAGCAACAAGACAGTCTTGTTCGTAATTCTATTATGGCATTATGCTACAATCACTCCCCTCATTGCCCATGCTTCCACTTCCAAAGAAGCTTGGGATATTCTCCAAACAAATTATGCCAGCAAATCGCACTCAAAAAATTTCAGTTTGCGCGATACTCTGGCAAATGTCAAACGAGATGCACGTTCAATCAGTGATTATATGAGAGAAATCAAGTCCATTGAAGATGATTTGGCTTGTATTGGTTCACCCGTTAATAGCGATGAAGTTGTTATTAAGGTGTTGAGTGGTTTAGGTGCCGAGTACAAGGAGTTATCTACAACAATAAGAGCTCGTGATAATCCTATAACTTTCGAAGAACTCTTTGATAAACTTCTTGAACAAGAGATGTTCATCAAGTACTCAGACCTAAAGTCGAAACACCGATAATCACTGCTCAATTTCATCAGTATTCCACCAACAATGGTCCCAAAAATAGTCAACCTAACTCATCCAATTGTAAGTATACTACTCCATCTGGTTTCTTCAACTTTCATAATCAATCTTCTTCCCCAAATAACAATTCCTTCACCCAGCAGAATACCACCAGAAGCAACAAACAGCGTGTTCAATGTCAACTTTGTGATAAGTTTGGTCATATTGCAAAAGTTTGTATGTCCAAATTACACAATTTTAAATATGCTAATTTTGTCAACCGTCACTCTTACACTTCTAATTCCCCAAGCCCTTGGAATATTGATTTTAGAGACTCTCATCACATTACAAACAACTCTTAGTCTCTCTAGACTCCAACTAAGTTCTCTGGAAAGGATTCAATAATTATTGGTGATGGTAAACGAATTTCTATTACTCAAATTGGTCACACTACTTTATCTTCTTCTAGTCTTGCGACTGAAATTCTTTTAAAATATGTTCTTTTCTCACCATTTATAAAAAAGAAGTTGATTTTTGTTGCTCAATTTTGTAGACAAAATCTAACTTCCATTGAATTTTTTCCTTATTCTTTTGTTGTGTAGGATTTGAGCATGAGGGCATGTCTTCTTCAAGGCAAGAGTAATGGTGATCTCTATGAGTGGCCTGCGGACATGACCAAATTAGTCACACCTTATCCTCAAGAACATTTTGTTGCATCAATATCTCTATCATTGCATCTATGACATGCTCGTCTTGTCCATCCTCAACCTCGTATTACCAAAGCTTGTGTCTGTTATTTCAACCTACCAGTGAACCATGTCGAGTCATTTACATTATGTAATTCGCGTTTATGCAATAAGAGTCATCGTCTACCATTTGGTGACAATTCAATTACAAGTTCTAGGTCTTTTGATGTTATTTTCTCAAATGTTTGGGGTCCTTCTCCAAGTATCTCTTTTGATAATTTCATATTCCATGTTATTTTTGTTGATAATTTCATGAAATATACTTGGTTGTTTCCTTCAAAATCCAAATCAGATGTGAAGAAAATTTTCAATAGTTTTGTTCTAATGGTTCAAAATCAATTTCAACTGAGAATTAAAATATTGTATACTAATGGGGGAGGTGAATACATTGGCCTTAAATCCACTCTCTTGAGCATTGGGATCCAACATATCATAAGTCCTCCATACACTCCCCAACTAGTTGACACTATCGAAAGAAAACATCGCCACGTTGTAGACACTGTTTTAACTCTTCTCCAACGTGCTTCTGTCCCTCTCAAATTTTGGTCTCTCGCATTCCAATCTGCGGTCGACCTCATTAAAAGGTTGCCCACACCTTTTCTTGGTCTTAAATCTCCATTCCAGTGTCCCTTTAATACCACTCTAAACCCTATTAAGCTAAGGGTCTTTGGTTTTCTTTGTTATCCATGGTTAAAGCTCTACACATCAACCAAACTTGATTCCAAGTCCAATCCTTGTGTATTTATGGAATATTCCTCTACCACAAATAGTTAGACTTGTCTAGACTTTGTTTATGGGATATATCTCTAGGCATGTTGTATTCGTTGAACATATCTTTCCATTCACAACCAACTAACCTCAACTATCTTGTCCACAAGTCTCACACATGAAAAAAATGGTTGTGTCTAGCTGATCCCTCTGGTTTTTCCTCTTCGTCGCAACCTGTTTCACCTATTGTTGCAGACCCATTCCAACTCCTACTACTACTGATTTGGTCAACTCCACGTCTCCTCACAGATCGCATACTCAAGACCATTTGGATGACGTGCCAACTTGCTCAATTATTAGTCATCCTACTCATTTTGTCTTCTTTTCCTTCTCAAAATAGCATTCCATATGCATCAACCAACTCCAGCAACACCATTAAATTGAATGGTAACCAGGTCTCGAAATAATATTTTCAAACCCAAAGTGGTTTTTGATTACCTTGCAACCTCAACAGTAAAGCACCCTTCGCTTACCCCAAATACCTTCAGTTAAGCATCCAAATATCCTGAATGGCAGGCTGCAATGGCAGAAGAGCAAATGGCCTTACTTAAAATAAAACTTGGTCATTGGTTCCATCAACTCCCTCTCAAAACGTACTTGGATGTAAATGGGTGTTTTGTGTCAAACACAAACCTGATGGATCCATAGAGCGTTATAAAGCTAGATTAGTGGCAAAAGGATTTCAACAGTATCCTGGAATTGACTTTCATTCCACCTTCAGTCTAGTTATTAAAACGACAACCATTCGCCTCATCTTGTCCCTAGCCATGTCTCTTAAATGGACATTGCATCAACTTGATGTAAACAATGCCTTTTTACAAGGTACTCTTCATGATATTGTAATCATGCAACAACCACCTGGCTTAGTGGATTCCCGATTTCCAAATCATGTGTGTAAACAACACAAATCTATCTATGGACTTCGCAAAGCACCACGAGTATGGTATACTAAAATCAAGGAGTTTCTCTTATCATGTGGCTTTGCTCGTTCAAAATCTAATGATTCTTTAATTATCAAGTGGTCTCCTAATTCTCTCATTATTATTGTGATCTATGTTGATGACATTGTTGATACAGGTTCTAACAACTCCCACGTCCAGGAAAAAATTAAACAATTGGGAAATAGATTTTCGATAAGGACCTTGGTCCTTTATATTTTTTTCTAGGTGTTGAAATTATACAACATGCCCATGGATTGACTCTCACAAAGAGTAGCTTCATTGCGGATATATTCCGCAAATTCAACATGCTGGACGCAAACAGTGTGAGCACTCCTCTATCCACAAGTGATGTTTTATCCTTGGATGACGGTTCTCCTCCAACAGATGGTACAATTTATAGGCAGGTCATTGGCTCATTATAATACCTCAGCTTCACGAGTCCTGATATATGTTCTGAAGTAAACAAGTCGCGCAATTCCAACATTCGTCATATCCTAAACATTGGCAAGAAACAAAGAGGATTCTACGTTATTTGAAAGGAATGATAACTATGGACTTCACTTCAAACATGGAAACTCTTCTCAGTTACTCGCATACTCAGATGCAAATTGGGGTGGGATTGTTGGGTTTTAGCAAGTGTGAATGGGAAAAGAAAAGAGAGAATATGAAAAGTGAGGGAACTACTTTGGAGGGAAAATGAAAAGTCATTTGCAAAGTGCAAATGAAAAGTCATTTCTCCCATATCGGCAAAAGAAATGGAAATTGTTGTCCTTATAGAAGGAAACACTTCCATTACTTCTTAAAGAGCTAAGAAGAAGATGCCCCCTCGCGCCGTCGTCGTCGCTCGCTCGGCTCGGCTTTGGCTTTGGATTTGGATTTGGATTTGGCAAATGATGTGATTGATTGATAAATTTTTTGGACAAAATTTATTTAATCAGTTTTTGTTAAATCAAATAAATCCTGTTAATATTATCTCTTATAAATGTGCGGGTAACGGTAACACTCCGAAAAGTCGTTACTTTTCCGAAAAGTCGTTACTTTCCAAAAAGTAGTTATTTTCCTAGCAGACACATTTTTTCGAAAAGTTGTTATTATTTCCAAAAGACACAACTTTCTGGAATAAACGGGTCTGAACAGATTTCTCTGAACAGACACGTTTCTTGCTGAAAATGGCTATAAAAGGAAGTCAATTTTCGATTTTTCAACAGCTCAAAAAAAATTTCTTTCTCTGCATTTATTTTTTCTCTCAAATAAAATCAAAGTGTCGATCGACTGAGTCTGTGTGACTTGTTGCTGTTCTTAAGTTCGTTGAAGTTAAAGAAGTTTGAGGTACCGCTATTTCTTTAACAGGTTTAATCCGTTTTATCTTGGGAGAAATTAATCCATAACCTTGGGTACAGTGAGGGGATTAAATTTCTTAAGGACACACAGTAGTTTCTGTGGACTCGGATTAATTCTTGTATTTTATATTTTTTCTGCTTCATCTCATTTCTGTTTCTGTTTATTAACCTTATAAATACAGGTTATTGTAAGAATAACAGGTATTCCCAACACTAGAAACTCCACTTCTGCTTATGTTATTTTTCTTGGAAAGAATCCAATTAGTTGGTTCTCCAACAAGCAACTCACTATTGCCAGATCTTCCACAGACGTAGAATACAGGGTTGTAACAAGTATTGTAGCTCAGTTTAACTGGTTAACCAACCTGCTCCAAGAACTCCGGCTCAAGTTGTCTTGTCCTTTTGAGGTTTTTTGCAATAACATTGGTGTCACTTACCTGTGTCGCAGTCCAGTTTCTCACAGTCGAATGAAACATGTTGCAATCGACTTTCATTTGTCCGTGACCAAGTGGAAAGTAGACAAATTTCAGTTCATCACATTCCAACTGGAGCTCAACTAGCAGATGCATTAACTAAAGCACTTCCCCCAAGGTCCTTTGTCAACTTTGTTAGCAACATTGGTCTCAAGCAAATTGAGTCAATGTTGATGGGGCATGATAAGGATAAGGATATAGAGTCCTAGTACGTTAGTGTGTTTGAGTTATACGTAGTTATTTCCTCTCTCTTTAGGTCTCTTATGTACAACAAACTCGTTTCTCATCTATACTTGTACATGTTTATATATCACACATTGTTTCAATAATACTTAAGCTTTCATAATCATATTCAACTCTTATACTAGCAACTTATGGTGAGAAAATCTTGTCCCTATTTTTTGTGCAACCATAACGAGAGTTTGGGATTGATATTGAAGATCCCAATCACTACTTGTAGTATGTGCTTTGTATTTCCATTCATTTTTTGGACATGTGTTTTGATATTAGTTGTGTATAAGAATGGAATTGAGATGGATTTGGTTGTTTTTGTAATTTGTGACTTTTTTCATACCGAAAGATGTTTCTTTGTAGTGTGTCGTGATCTCATGGCTCTTGGTCGCGATCACGTAAACATTTTATCTTGAACTTCGTGATCGCATGAAGGATGTCACAATCATGTGGCCCTGTGTCGCGATCATATTGGTCAATTTATATGTGTTGATTGCTTACTTATCACGATCACATGGACTTGGGGTCACGATCGCAATGAGCAAATTTTACTGACACAGAATCTTTTCCAAAAAATTGGGGTTTTCTCCCCGTTTCATCATTTTCAATGTTAGAATCTCGGTAGAGGCAATTTGAAAGTGGTTTTTTAAGATTCCTCGATTGAGTAATGATTTTCACCTCCCCATCTCTATAACCCACAAATTATATGATGTTTTTCCTAATTAATTATTGTTTTTGAACACAAACTTTGGGGTTTTCACAAGAACATAATGTTTAAGAAAAAGGTGATTAAGATTAATTTCAACTTATTTTTTTATGTGATTTTCACTACTGAACTCCAAAACCCTTCTATACCATGATTTTATTAATAAAGTGTAGATTTGATCCTAGTTCTCGAAAATGGATTTTTGGGTCATTTGGACCCGAATTTCAAAAAATCATTGATATGGATTTTGTTGGTCTTGAATTTTTATTGTGATTCCATATTTACTTAGATTTTGTTGCTTTGGAGATCCATCGGAGAGGGAAGGTTCAAGTACTAGGTTGATTTGTTGCTTTCTTGAGGCAAATCGACTCTTGAACCTATGTTAATATATAATTGTGTATGCCTATTGTGTGCACTGGGAGTAATGGGAATTGGTGAAAGATTTTGATATTCATGATCACTTGTACATGTTGAATGATTTATAATAATGGTAAAGGGAAATGAAAAGCAACTTGTTTGTATATTAATGTGTGATATGTTGTGGATTATTTGAACAATTATAGTGATTTATTATTGATGATATATCATGATTGTGTTGATTTGGATTTTGTATTGGTATGGAAATTTTCATCTTCTCATTGTTTGTGTGAACATAACCACTTGCATTGGTTTTGAAAAAATATGATGAGACATTCATAGATGATAATGTTGAAGGAAAATGGTTTTGGAAATGTTGAAGGGAAATGGTTCCGACAATGTCGAAGGGAAATGGTTCCGACAATGCTGACGGGAAATTGTTCTCGCAATTGATGAGTATGTCGAGGAGAAATGATTCCAATGGATACATGGACCTTGTGAGTCCTGCATAAGTCCGGACCTAGTAATAGCGGGTGTGTATCGTAATGACATTCATGCACATTATCATGACGTTGCACTTTATTTCATTACACATCATTGCCATTATGTAATCTTTGAGAGTGTTTTGTTATAGACATTGTACTTGTTGAATATGAAACACTGTGATGATGACCTTTATATGTTGAAGTGTTGTTATAAGTGTTGTGTGCTTCATAAATTATGAACGGTTAGGTTGGGCTGGTCTGATTCTGTATAGGTTGTAGTTTTGTAGTGGTTCAGTTGAAGTGTTTAGAGTACTTGTGTTTTGTATTACTTTACTTAGGGCTAGTAGGGATACTTCCTGAGCACCGTTGGTGTTTGGTACTCACTCCCTTTCTTTCTATATTGTGTATGTAATGATCCCGGATTGTCTTGATCATCTCTACACATCTTCGTCTGAGGCTAACAATTGAAAAGTTGTGACATAGTTGCTTGTCATCTCGACAGACATTACTTGATCTTTCATTATGTCCTTGTTCTATTCTAGATGAAATGACATTCGGGTTTGTATTTGTTTTTGAATCTATCATAATCCTTAGAGGCTTGTAACCAATACACCAAATTTTGGAATATTTTGAGTTATATTATGATTTCACATGTTTATGTTATGTTTGTTGAAAATATTTTGTATTTTAAAAGTTTTGTTTTATTATTATTGGCCAATATATTACTTAGTGGCCAAGGATAATATTTGAATTTGCAAGTCCATGTGATGGTATATGCCCCTTCATATGAAGTGACATGTGTTATGCGGAATTTGAGATAATACGAGAAAATATAAATGCGAAAAACAAGACAACAGATTTACGTGGTTCACCAATAAATTGGCTACGTCCACGGGGAAGAGGGAGAGCAGTTTTATTATGGAGAGGCAAGAACAGAATTATAGAATAGGGTTTGCCATAGCGTCTATATATAGTGCTAAACTATGCCCTAACAGACTTTGTCCGATTCAAGGCATTCAACAAATCTCCACCTTGACTTGAATTCTCCGAACAGATTCTTCAGACGCACTATGATAGTGCCAGGCCTCCCCCTCTTCCTCAGAGTTGCCCCGCAGGGCAATTAACAGCTTCTGATGTTGAGCAAGTCCAAACAGTGTTGAAACTTGCTCTGTGGAACCGGCTTTGTGAACATATCAGCAGGATTATCAGCAGTTCCTACTTTCTTCACCTTGATTCTCTTCTCACTTCTCAGAAAATGATACCTTACGTCAATATGCTTGGTTCTCTCATGATGGACTTGATCCTTGGCTAGACAAATTGCGCTCAAACTGTCACAATACACCGTAGCCTGATCATGATGCAGACCAAGATCACTAACCAGCCCTTTCAGCCAAATCCCTTCTTTTGCAGCCTCTGTCAAGGCCATGTACTCCGCTTCCGTAGTAGACAAAGTCACTGTAGGTTGCAAAGTTGCCTTCCAACTGACGACAGATCCTCCAAGGGTAAACACATAGCCAGTCATCGATCTTCTTGTGTCAACATCTCCAGCATAGTCAGAATCAGAATAGCCAGTAACCAAGCACTGAGTATCACCTCCATAAATGAGACCAACGTCAGATGTACCTCTAAGGTACCGGAAAATTCTCTTCACAGCCTGCCAATGTTCTCTCCCTGGTTGTCCCATGAATCTGCTCACTACACTGACTGCATGTGCTAAATCTGGCCTTGTACAGACCATAGCATACATCAAACTTCCTACGGCACTGGCATAAGGGACTCGTGACATATACTCCTTCTCTTCTTCTGACTGTGGAGCGAACATGGCAGTGAGATGGATATTGGCAGCACTGGGGGTATCAATAGGCTTAGATGAAGACATGCCAAACCTCGCCAAGACCTTCTGAATGTAGCTTCTCTGTGACAAGAAAAGTTTCCTTCTCTCTCTGTCTCTAATGATCTCCATCCCTAGAATCTTCCGAGCGGCTCCCAGATCCTTCATCTCAAACTCAGCACTAAGTAAACCCTTCAGCTTCTGAATGTCATACTTCTTCTTTGCAGCTATCAGCATATCATCTACATAAAGCACCAGATAGATGAATGAATCATCCTTGAGCCTATTGTAGTAGACACAACAATCATATGAGCTCCGAGTATATCCCAACTTCACCATATAGCTGTCAAACCTTTTGTACCACTGCCTTGGAGACTGCTTAAGTCCATATAAGGACTTCTTCAACTTGCAGACGTGATTTTCCTTCCCTGGAACTTGGAAACCATCCGGCTGAGTCATGTATATCTCTTCCTCCAACTCTCCATGTAGAAACGCTGTCTTCACATCAAGTTGTTCAAGCTCCAGATTCTGATGTGTAACTATCGCTAGTAACACTCGGATGGAAGTATGTCTGACCACTGGTGAGAAGATCTCATTGTAGTCCACTCCCTCTCTTTGGTTGAAACCTCTGGCAACAACCCTGGCTTTATACTTGACTCCTTCTGCTGGTGATATCCCTTCCTTCTTCTTGAAAACCCATTTGCAAGTAATAATCTTTCTCCCCGAAGGCTGTATGACCAGATCCCATGTCTGATTCTTGTGTAGGGACTCCATCTCATCTCCCATAGCGGCAAACCATTTTTCAGAATCAGAACTTAAAATGGCTTCTTTGTAAGTAGACGGCTCAGATGTATCTACCTCTTCAGCAACCTGCAGTGCATAACCCACCATGTCCTCAAAACCATACCTCGTAGGTGGCCGAACTCCAACCCTCCTTGGCCGATCTTGAGCTATACTCCGATGGATATCTGATGGCATAGATTCTGGAATATCAGTTTCTGTCTGTGGCTCTTGATCCTCCTCTTCAGGTTCTTTCAAATCGCTCTCGTTCTGAATGACTTGAAACTCCACCTGTTTATCAAGACTCCCAGTTTCTGACGTAGTTGTAGGCTTCACAATGGTTCTAAGCAGAGAACTTTCATCAAAGACAACGTTCCTGCTCATAATAACCCTCTTTTCTGCTGGAGACCAGATTCTGAAACCTTTCACTCCATCTCCGTAGCCCACAAATACTCCCTTTTTAGCTCTTGGTTCTAACTTACCTTCACTGACGTGATAGTAAGCCGTACAACCAAAAGCTTTCAGATTTGAATAATCAGCAACTTTTCCTGACCACATCTCCATAGGTGTTTTGCACTGTATGCCTGTATGTGGTCCGCGGTTAATCAAGTAGCAAGCTGTACTAACCGCTTCTGCCCAGAATCTTCTATCTAGCCCAGCATTAGAGAGCATGCACCTTGCTCTCTCCAGAAGTGTTTGATTCATCCGCTCAGCTACACCGTTCTGCTGTGGTGTATTTCTGACTGTACGATGTCGAGCAATCCCTTCATCCTTACAGAATTGATCAAATTCAGACCAGCAGAATTCCAGCCCATTATCAGTTCGCAACCTCTTGATCTTCTTCCCTGTTTGATTTTCCATCAAAATTTTCCACTCCTTGAACTTCTGGAAAGCTTCACTTTTATGCTTCATCATGTACACCCAAGTCATCCTTGAGTAGTCATCAATCATGGACACAAAAAATCTGCAGCCTCCCAAAGACTCAACACGGCATGGACCCCAGCAATCAGAATGGATATAATCAAGTGTGCCTTTTGTTCTGTGAATGGCCTTTGGAAACTTGTTGCGATGTAGTTTTCCAAAGACACAATGTTCACAAAACTCTAGGCTTTTAACCTTATGACCAGCAAGAAGATCCTCCTTTGACAGAATTTGCATCCCTCTTTCACCCATATGACCAAGTCTCATGTGCCATAACTTAGTCATATCCTCCTGGTGAACTTCTGACGATGCAACATGGGCTGAACCTGTAACCGTGGAACCTTGTAGAAAATACAAAGTACCACGCATGACACCTTTCAGAATCAGATTTGAACCCTTCCAGACCCGCAAGACTCCATCTTTTCCCGACCAGCTGAATCCCTTGCTGTCCAAAGAACTGAGAGATATCAGATTTTTCGTCATCAATGGAACGTGCCTGACCTCGTTCAATGTGCAGAAGCTACCGTCATGTGTCCTTATCTTGATCGAGCCTGTCCCAACCACCTTGCAGACAGAACTGTTGGCCATCGAGATGCTGCCTCCGTCTATCTGCTCATAAGTCGTGAACCACTCTCTCCTAGGACAGATGTGATAGGATGCCCCAGAATCGAGAACCCACACATCTGAATGATGAGTGTGCTCATCCGCAACTAGGGCAATGTCTTCTTCAGAATTGGTGTCTTCTTCAGCAACAGCAGCAGAAACTGATTGTTTTTCCGATTGCTTCTTCTTCTTCGGACAATCAAATTTCCAATGTCCCTTCTCCTTGCAGTAATTACAAACATCATCTGGCTTTGCACCCTTCGACATCGGCTTATTTTTCTTTCCGCCGTTTTTCCTTCCCTTTCCGCTACTGGTGAACAGACCGGAAGGCTGTATGTCCGTACTTGTGCCGTTAGCCTTATGCCGTAATTCCCTGCTATGAAGGGCCGATCTGACTTCTTCCAGCGACACAGTATCTTTCCCAACAATGAACGATTGAACAAAATTCTCAAACGACATTGGGAGAGATACTAACAGAATTAGGGCAGCATCTTCATCCTCGATCTTCACATCGATATTACGCAATTCTAATAACAAAGTATTCAATTGCTCTAAATGTTC
Organism: Solanum pennellii; assembly: GCF_001406875.1. Classification (NCBI taxonomy): domain Eukaryota; kingdom Viridiplantae; phylum Streptophyta; class Magnoliopsida; order Solanales; family Solanaceae; genus Solanum; species Solanum pennellii. The sequence goes on along the minus strand of NC_028648.1, from coordinate 83,121,765 downwards.
CCTGAGTTGTGTACCTTCAGCCATTCGTAAACCGAATAGACGTTGTTTCAGAAGCAGCTTGTTGGTTAGAGATTTTGTCATGTACAAACTCTCCAGCTTCAACCACAGACCAGCAGCAGTCTCTTCATCCGAGACTTCCGTGATGACGTCATCCGCGAGACACAGCATGATCGTCGAATGCGCCTTTTCCTCCAGAATCGCCATCTCAGGAGTAACGACGGCGTTCTTGTCTTTCAACAACGGCGCCCAGAAACCTTGCTGTTTCAACAAAGCCCGCATCTTGATCTGCCATAAACTGAAACTGTTCCTCCCTGTGAATTTGTCGATTTTCACGTTCAAAGCAGACATCTCGAATTCTCCAAGAACACCGATTAACCGAGAGGCTCTGATACCAATTTGTTATGCGGAATTTGAGATAATACGAGAAAATATAAATGCGAAAAACAAGACAACAGATTTACGTGGTTGACCAATAAATTGGCTACGTCCACGGGGAAGAGGGAGAGCAGTTTTATTATGGAGAGGCAAGAACAGAATTACAGAATAGGGTTTGCCATAGCGTCTATATATAGTGCTAAGCTATGCCCTAACAGGCTTGGTCCGATTCAAGGCATTCAACAACATGGTTGTCACAAGCTCCTCTCAAATGTATCCAAAGCCTCACCGTAGTTGCTGCTGCTATAAACAGGAGTCAAAGGCTTCAGAAAGAATTGAGCACAACCAAGCAATCCTCAAAACTCTCCAAACAGTTTGTCTTATAGCTTTGCTGGGTTTTGTAGTAATTAAAATTTGTTGTTCATATTCATTTTATAGAGAAGGACTGTTTAATCTCGGAGAAATATTTCATGTAGTTGAAATAGTTTCTTAGGACAGTGCTTAAACGACTCAAGCATCGCTTGTATTTATTTATAAATAAATATTATATTACTGTTGTTATAATATTCATATTTCCCAAATAATCTAAGAAACGATGGCTAATAATACTAATCTTGAAACTATTTCTGATACTATCATAATTGGTTCTACCTCTGCTGCAAGAACGTGTTTTCTCACTCCTCGATGTTCATGGTGTTGCATATGCATTATTGGATCCACATCTTGGTGCAGATGTTAATGACAAGATATAGGAATTAATCATGGCAATACGAGAACATGGTATGTCGTCATACTATATTACAAATTGCTTCTAATGAACTATTTGATGTGTACTGTAGTTGCAAGGAAGCAAAAACTATTTGGGAATTTTTATCCAAAAAGTTCACTGTTGAATATACTACAAAACAAAAGTTTGTAGTTGGAAAATACTATCAATGGCAGATGAATGATGAGAAGGAGATGAAAGTTCAAACAAACGAATATAAAAAATTACTTGAAGATTTGAAATCCGGGGGAATTTCACTTCCAGAAAATTTGTTGCGGGGGTATTGATCGAGAAGCTTTATCCAAAAAGTTCACTGCTGAATATACTACAAAACAAAAGTTTGTAGTTGGAAAATACTATCAATGGCAGATGAATGATGAGAAGGAGATGAAAGTTCAAATAAACGAATACAAAAAATAACTTGAAGATTTGAAATCCGAGGGAATTTCTCTTCCAGAAAATTTGTTGCGAGGGTATTGATCGAGAAGTTGGCGAATTTGTGGGATGATTACAAAGAAAGCTTGAAGCATAAGCAGACAAACTTCGACTTATATCCTAATTGAAGATACCAACAGAAAAGAGTCCATCAAAGCAAGGGAGATAGCTCCCAAGGCAAATCTTGTGCAAAGCCAAAGCAATAATAATAAAAGGTATGATGCTAAGTCTCAAAGTTACAAGCCTTATAACCCTAATTTTAAGAAAAAGAAAATTTCTTGTTTTATTTGTGGAAAACCAGGTCATCATGCCGCACAATGCGGGAAAAGAATAAGAAATGATAAAGAAAAAGGTAATCCTCCCAAGGCTAACTCAACGGAAGGAAATGATATTGTTGCAACTGTCATTTCTCAAGTAAACATTGTAGCACAGGTAAATAAACGGGCAGTAGACTCTGGGGCTACTCGGCATATTTGTGCAAATCGATAAGCATTTGCCTCCTATAAATCAATGGGAGATGAAAGTGAAATAGTCTACCTTGGATACTCAAGAACGGCTAAAGTCTTGGGTAAGGGTAAAGTGTTCTTGAAGCTCACTTTGGAAAAAATGTTAGCCCTTACAGATGTGTTACATGTTCGACAATGCGAGCTTACCTGATTCATGTGTCCTTGCTAAATAAAGCTTGAGTAAAAGTGTAATTTGAATCTGATAAGATCGTACTGACAAAAAATAATGTATTTGTGGGAAAAGACTATTGTAACCAGGGATTTTTTGTACTCAATGTTTTTGATGTTATCAATGAAAAAGAATCTACTTCTGCCTATATGGTTGAGTCTTTTAATCTCTTGGTTTGATATTTGGTTTAGACTCAAATAAATTTAATAAATGTGAAATTTATTATGAAGCTAAAATGACAAAAGTCATGCTTTTCAATAAATAGAGAAATTGATTTATTATCTTTAATTCACACTGATTTGGGTGATTTAAAACAAACTATGACTAGATGTGGTAAAAGATATTATGTGACCTTTATTGTGGGTCTTCTAGGTTTACTAAGTTGTATTTGCTTAGAAATAAAGATGATGCATTTGATGCTTTTATATGTTATAAATATGAGGTTAAAATCAACTTAGAGAAAAATCAAGAGAATAAGATCCAATAGAGGTGGAGAATATGTATCTTTGAATGCTTTTTGTGAAAAAAGAAGAAATCATTCATGAATTAACTCTGTCTTATTCACCCGAGTCTAATGGAGTAGCTGAAAGGAAAAATAGAACTTTAAAGGAAATGATGGACTCCTTGTTAGTTAGTTCTGATTCTCCTGATAATTTGTGGGGTGAAGCTATATTATCTGCATGTCATTTACAGAATATAATTCCTCATAAAAGAACTGGTAAAACTCATTATAAATTGTGAAAAGGTTATACCTAACATGAATTATTTGAAAGTGTGGGGATGTCTTGATAAAGTTCTTTGCCCGAACCTAAAAAGAGGAAAGTAGGTTTTAAAACTGTTGATTGCATGTTTATTGGTTATGCTGAAAAAAGTGTTGCATATCGATTTCTTGTTGTGAAAAGTGGTGTGCTTAGTTGCAATACTATTTTTGAGACAAAGAATGATGAATTCTTTGAACTTGTTTTTTCATTGTCCGATAAAATTTCTCATGAAAGAAATAACGAGAATATCTCTAATGAGGAACTGTGAAGGAGCAAAAGACCTAGAAAAGAATATTTTTCTTATGGAAATGAACCATCAAAATATTTTGAAGCTATATCTTCTTCTGATGCTGAATATTGGAAAGAGGCAATAAAAATAGAAATTGATTCTATCATGAAAAGTAAAACACGGATCTTAACTGATTTACCTCCTGGTGCAAAATCAATTGGTTGTAAATAGATTTTTAAAGTAAAATTCAATAATGATGTCTCTATTGTTAGATACAAAGCTCGCTTAGTAGCTAAATGATTTTCACAGAAACAAAATATTGATTATTTTGATACATTTGTACTTTTGACTAGAATCTCTTCTATTCGAGTTTGAATTGACTTAGCCTGTATTCACAAACTTTTTATTCATTAAATGGATGTCAAAACAGTTTTTTTCAAATGGTGATTTAGATGAATAAGTTTATGTGGTTCAACTTGAGGGATATATTATCCCCTGGCAATAAAACAAAGTTTGTAAATTAATGAAATCTCTTTATGACCTTAAACAAGCTCCGAAGCAGTGGCATGAAAAACTTGATCAATTCTTAATAAGAAATGGTTATACTAAAGTGATAGACAATGATTATGTCATATATGCTTATATGTTGATGACATGCTTATATTTGGTACAAGTTTAAATATTGAGAAAAGTACCAAACAATCCTTGTCTACTGATTTTGATATGAAAGATATGGGTGAAGTGAATATGATATTGGGAGTTAAAGTTATAAGGAGTGAAGGTAGTTGTCACAAAAACAATATGGGGAGAGACTTCTTAAAAAGTTTGAATGTTTTGAAATGGCTCATGTAACCTTATGATTAGGGGTGTCAAATGGGCGGGTTGGGTTGAAACTAGAAATATTAAAATGAGTTGAATAGAAATCGGGTTAGGTCTTGACCCGTCCAAGTTTACTTTGGGCTCAAATGGGCTAAAAATGGGTTGGGTCTTGACCCGACCAATTTGACCCGATTAATCTCAATAATTTAACATATTGATATTTAACTTTTATAATCACAATTTAAATTTCTGCTCAAGAAATTTTTATTAAAAAAGTAAGAAATGAATAGATAAATCCTAAAAGATGTTGAACAGATAATAATTCATACCTTCAATATAGGAACATATCTTAATAAAAAAATTAAAACGGGTTGAAATTGAAGATTGAATTGGGCTAAATTGAGAATTTTATCTTCAAATGGGTTGAGCTTGAATGAGTTGAGATTGAACTCAATGGAAATTATCTTGAGTCCAACCCTTAAAATTCTGGACGGGCTGGGCGGGTTACCTATGTTTGGGTTCATTTTTGCTACCCCTACTTATGATGCTAACTCTGAATTGAAAAAGAATTTCGATGACCCGGTTGCTCAATCTAAATATGCTCATATTATTGGGATTTTAATGCTTTTTATGAATTTTATTAGGCCTGATGTAGTCTATGATGTATGTAAAGTGAGTAGATATACTCATAATCCCAATAAAGAGTATTGGTCTACACTAATTAGATTGATCAAATATTTGAGAGAAACTATGAATTATGATATCCTGTATAGTGGATTTCCTTCTACATTAGAAGGGTATTGTGATTAAAACTGAATCTCTGATTCGGATGAGACAAAATCCGCTAGTGGGTATGTGTTCACCTTTGGTGGTGGTGCAATATCGTGGAAATCAGCTAAACAGACGATCATTGCTAGATCGACTATGGAGTCAGAGTTTGTAGCTCTGGAGCTAGGTGGTTCTGAGACTGAATGGCTAAGAAATTTCTTAGCGAATATCCCTTTAATAAATGATGTGTTGCCTCTTGTGTTTATACATTGTTATTTTCAAGCTGCTTGCTATTGCAAAGAATAAATCTTATAATTTTAAGAGCAGACACATGAAATTAAGGCATGATGTCGTTAAGTAGCTGCTGAGAGATGGTATAATTTACATTTATTATGTGAAGTCAAAAAATATATTTGGCCGATTCACTGACTAAATCTGTGGAAAGAAAATTAATTCTTCAAACATCTAAAGAGATGGGGTTAAGGCCGATATGATTGTCAATAAAGATCATAACCCAATCTATGTAATTGGAGATCCCATGAAGTAGGTTCATATGGGTAATAACAAGTCAATACTGACACTGCACACTAACTGAACTACTACTATTATGAGGAATGAATTATTAATTGTTAATGAATTCATAGTCCTTAAGGATGGTGTATTTAAAGAAGTATAGACTTAATTAATTAACCTATATAAGAAGTAGAATGAGGTCGTTCCTATGAAACTTTTGCCTAGTCTCTAAAGCTCTCATGAATAATCAGGCATGTGTATGGCCTTTAGGCACAAAATTGCATTGAACAACAAATATAAAGATCAAGTGTGATTGATAAAATCTCTGATTTACAATAAAATTATTGGTTCATAGAAATTTTATATTTCATCAGTGATTCTATAAATCAAATTTATTGATCTAAGTTTGATTCATAGGCCAAAATACACCAAACCTACTGCATTTTGGTCATCCAAAACCAGCAAAGCTCATCATCTTTCTCAAAATCTTTTAAAATATGTGGGGATTGTTGAAAATATTTTGTATTTTAAAAGTTTTGTTTTATTATTATTGGTCAATATGTTACTTGGTGGTCAAGGATAATATTTGACTTGCAAGTCCATGTGATGGCATATGGCCCTTCATATGAAGTGACACGGTTGTCATATGCTGCTCTCAAATGTATCTAAAGCCTCACCTTTGTTGCTGCTATAAATAGGAGTTGAAGGCTTCAGAAAAAACGAGCACAACCAAGCAATTCTCAAAACTATCCAAACAGTTTTGTCTTCTAGTTTGCTGGTTTTTGTAGTAATTATATTTTGTTGTTCCCGTTCTTCTAATAGAAAAGGCTTGTTTAATCTCAGGTAATAGTTTCTTAGGACAGTGCCAGCACGACTCAGGCATCGCTTGTATTCACTTATAAATAAACATATTATATTACTGTTGTTATAATATCCATATTTTCCCAACAATGTTTAGTTCCTTGTGATGTTAACTTCCGTATTTACCTTTATTATTTGGGTTTAAGATGACCTATCTTGGTCGCATAAGACACACTACAACAAAAATAACTTTTAGCGACATTAAATATTGACATTAATAAAGACTGTTAACGTCTTTACCGGCATTAGTTAAGTGTCGTTAGAACCAATGTCGCTAAAGGCTTTAGGGACATATGTAAAGAGTGACAATTGCCGCTAAAAATACATATTTAGCGGCATTAAGAATTAAATGCTGCTAATGGTAATTTTGTTTATAGTGACAGGCAGTGGCGGAGTCAGGACTTTCAATAAGAGGGTTCAAAATCGAAAAAGTAGACACATAATATAGCCGAAGGGGGTTCATTATCTATTATATATACCTAAAAAATTATTTTAGCCATACATAAATTTTTTAATTTTCCGCTGAAGGAGTTCGGATGAACCCCCTAATTGATAGGTGGTTCAGCCACTGGTGACAGGAACTACAACTCATGGTTCCTTTCGTAAGTAGTATCGTTGGCATTTTCAAAGAGGTTTGAGGCTTGACATTTTCCAACTTTCAAGACATCTATCTATGAGTGCATGCACGACCCGTAAACCTAACCACAATCCATAAACTCAACTATTAAAGACTGTACCAACATACTGAAATTCCAAGTGTCAACCACGACATTTCCACGAGCCGTCCAACCATCTACAACCGTACATGGGTCTCAATGAAAAACAAGAACCAATAGATGACAATAATTTGTCTACAACTTTCCAACTTCATCGTATTTCCGAGGTGTTACAACACATGTCATGAATTGCTTTGTAACTTAAGATATGTAGGAAACCTTTCGTCTATAACGCCCTAAATTTATGTCAAATCACCATTTTAAAAAGGTGAATTAATAGTTGGACAATCGAATTTGTCAACTATTTCTTCCTATAACTTTTTTCATCATCCTGGGCTAAAGAAAGAGGTAGTTGATTAATTATTCAACCTTCTTCAATTTCAAATTAAGTAGAATAATTGATTCACCAAATTTAAAATATTTTAAATCTTTTCTCCGGACAAGTTTTACGATTTCACTGGTCAAAAGTATCCTCCTGGTTAGTTAGAAATCATGTACACAAATTATATATGCAAATTGACTATACTCGATGTTCCAGACTCAATGAAATCGTCAAAATACGAATTTGAGGCCTCCTTGATTTGATATTCCAGAAAGTTGTAAAAACTAACACAACGCCTAAAAAGGTAAAATCAGGTTCGGGACAGGGGCGGAGGTACATGGGGCCGAGGGGGTTCATCGGAAATTCCTTCGTCGGAAAAATTATGTTGTATATATAGGATAATGTTTTTGATTTACAGGTATATATTAAGTGATGAACCCCCTGAACACAAGCAAAGAGTTTGGCTTAGTGGTTAGGGGGTTCAGGATTTCACAAGGTCAGCGCTTACTTCGCGAGTTTGAACCTCGGTATTTGCATCCTTTTCAATATAATAATTTCAACTTTCAGTTGTTCTTATTTTTAATTTTTAAATGCTCACGAGTTCGAATCCCCGTAACAACATTATTTTTCTATAGATTCAGCTGCTTTTTTCTTTTCTATTTTTATAACATCAAGTAAAACTTATAAATAAGTTTTCATAGTTTAAATTTAATAACACTCTCTCGTACTCATTTTAATATTATGTCAAACACATACTTCTTATATTTTTATTGTTTGTGTTGAGGTAGAGTTGAATTTTATTTAGTTGCTTAAATCAAATCCGACCCGTTTATATTTGACTTGTCCCCCACGTTTTATTTGACCCGACCCGCTTATTTGTGTATATTATTAGTGTGCTTACTTATTTTTTGAACCCCTCGATAAAAATCCTTCCTCCGCCACTGGTTCGGGACATCTAAATTCAACCAAGACCTTACTTAGGCCTAAAATCATCCCATGAATCCAAGGAGAGTCTGGGAATCCGATCCAAGCATCATAACCTCGAATTTTGAGCAAAGTCAATCGATAGGCTAAATTTTCATAATTTTTCAACTTAGGACCTCAAATCCTCAAAAAGAATCCATATATGAAAACAATAAGTTTCATAAACCAATTTCCGCATTGCGGAATGGATGGAATCAACTATTTTCTCACTCGAAATTTCAAGAGACACCGAAAACCACTTTTTAACAATTTTAGTCTTTCAAACTCAAAACTTATAATTTTTTATTGAAAGTTTGAAACCAACTTTGAAAACACAATCATAGAGGACTCAGGACTGACATCGGGGAGATGACAAATATGGAAGAAAATAAAATATATAATTATTAGTATGTATTAATTTTTNATATATATATAAGGATCATAGAGGAGGTGATGTGGCACCTCTCTATGGCCTCCATTTGCATTTACCTTTTTTTTTAAAAAAAATAATTGCTATTATATCATAAAAAAAATACTTAAGTTTATTACAAACAAATATTTTATTAATGGAGGATCATTTATAACAAAAACTCTTATATTTTTTTATTTTTTTATCTCACTTATAATAAAAGGAGAAACATAATTTCTTATTTTTGACTTTTTTAAATTTAAATTAATTATTTTATTGTAAAAATATATTACTTTATTTATAGAAATAAATATTTTATTAATGCAGGAACATTAATAAAAAAAAAACTCTCTATATTTTTTTCTATTTGTTTATGTTACTTCTAATCATGAAATCATAATAATTTTTTTTTACATTTTAAGTATTTTTATTTTATTCATTAGGAGTTACTACCCATGACTTGCCCCTCTTTAATTTTTACTTTTAATAATATTCATAACTCTCATAATTTTTATGTCCATAACCTCCAATTTAAATTTGTAAAATTTATGATGTTTGATGGTATTCATATTTTGCCTGTAAATTCTTATTAGTTTCATGAAGATTCACATTCACAATTATCCTTTCTCTTTTTATCATATAGGTTTGGTTTGTAACAAAAAAAGAAGTACATGGAGGTAAGAAATATTTCATTGCAAATTTTTATTTTTTATTTTCTCTATTTTGTCTATATGAATTCGCATTTGGTTTGTGAATGGGACTAACATGTAACAAAAAAAAAGTACATGAAGTTAATAAATATATCATTCTGAAGTCCCTATATTTTTCATTTCCTTAATTTTGTCTATATAAACTCATATTTATTTTCATGAAGATTCACACATAAAGTTATAATTTCTCTTCTTCATCATACTTGTTTGTGAATTAACTAACATGCAACCAAAAAAAAGTATACGAAGGTAAGATATATTTCATTCTAAAGTCTTTCTTTTTATTTTTATGTACTTAGACATGCTTTCTTAATATATATTTTTTTATGTTTGTATTATAATTTATCAAGTAATTATCATTAGAAAAATCTCTGTAATTCTTAACAATGTGTTGTCCATATGCAATTGTTCTTTCTAATAGTTAGTTTTCCAGATATAATATAGTTGATTATAATATTTATTAGATTTCAAGAAATAATTATTATTTAGTATTGTTAGTACTATTGAAAAGATAATATACAAATATATTAAATATAGTTTATATTTCGTTCTTTCTTTTGACATAATTATTTTTAATTGGTCTCTGATTTTTTTTATTCAGTTGGTTGCATATAATAAAGAGTTTGACATATCGATCAAAACATGATCATGGATCTCTTTGCAAAGGAAAATGGTAGAAGGAAAAAAAATTGAAGTATAACTAGAGATTATTTTTTCACATTAAAATGTATTAGCAACTTAGTTAATTTTGCTAGAGTTTTTTAAATTTTGATTTATATAAATAATTTAGCTAAATGTATTATATTGTCAATGTTAATCATTTGATCCTTTAGTATTCTACTTTCTCTTTGTTATAAAAAATTAATATAATTATTTCATTTTAACAATAACAACAAAAGTTATGATGATTAATTTCACTTTTACTATAATTATAATTAGTAATTGAAAAATAAAATATTATTTTCATGATGTCATTTTTTGCGTATGTAACACTCTGTCACCGTTCTTTTTGCTTTGAAATGTATTTATAACTGTTATGTAGTCACCAATTATTATATGTTCTCTGTTTATTTTTTGTATTTTCACCCCTTATTTCTATTTATTCATTTTATTAATTAAATCAATACATAATTAGTAATACATTTACTGTCTAATAAAATTATAAATTTGAATTATTTATAACTCATGTCTCTTCATCTTACTTGTAACGTTTGATATTAAATATTATTCATAACTTTTATATGTTTCAGTTTTCATAAGTCTTATAAATATTTAATTAATGCCTAAATAAATTATAATAAACAAATATAATAATAAAAATTAAAAAAAAAACAATTTTGTTTTGACGAAATCAGAGTTTGAACAAAATATTAGTACTCCTACAAAAGATAGAGTAAATTAAAACATGTAAAATATTTTCAACCTAATACAATATATTGTTATTTCAATATATTATCTCTTATTCCATTTACTTCACCACGGTGAATATTTTGTTCTAATATATACATATACAAAATAAATAAATATATTTTATATGTTTAAAAAAAGTCTATGATATCACAGAAGACGAGAAATATTAATATTATCTATATATTCTATACTAACCTAAATATTACATATTTCATATTATTATCTTATAATTATTATATATAGTCGCGCGAAGCACGAATAGTTTCACTAGTATATATAATAAAACTAGATATAAACAAGGTGATGTGGCACCTCTCAAAGACCTAGAATACTATTTATCTCTTTTCTCCCTTGTTTGAGTTTTTTCATTCATGTTTTTCATTAATCAAGTATTAAAAAATTAATGAATACAATCATATTCATTACATATAATTTTCTGTTTAAATAAGACCTCCATCTATTTGAATTTTCAAATTAAATAAGACGTCTTCTCAACTTCCTTCGACTTAATTTTCATCTATAAATAACAATCATCCTATGGTGTTGTTGCATGTCCATTTTTATTTTCTCCAACTTCATATTATTATTTTTTTTTTTTGTTTTTCAGCTTTTATGAAGATTATAGATATATTTTTTAGAATTTCTTCTTGTGTTACAATAGCCAAGCAAAAGTTTATCAAAATGAAAAAAGAAAGTTTAAAGGTGGTGTAAGATATTCGTCAAAAGAGACGACCAAATTAATTTGCTGCTAGTCATCAAAATGAAGAAGAAAGTTTAACGAAGGTGGGAGATTCATCAAGAGTTGGTCAGAATAAAATTTGAAAAGTAGAAGTTTTAATAATTTTCAAACATATAGATGCACTTATTGTTGCTTATATAATTTTCAATTAATTATTTATCCGTTAAGATATGCACCCTTCAAGAACAAGATTATATTACAAAGCATACTTTTTGTATCAAGGGCAACATGATCTTCCACGGATTATTTTGTTGCTTAAAGAAAGCTTTTGATATTTTCATTATATAAACTTTTGTCTTTTGGATATACAATCCATATTCTATATCAATATAGTATGTATGTAACATTTTAATATGACATAGTTTCTCGATCAAGAATATTTCATCATCTTTTGTTTTGCTTTATCCTCTTTTTTTAATTCTAGTTTAGATGATATAACACATTTCTGAGTAAATTTTGTATATAGCATTATATGTAGTATTATTATCAAGTTATGGCATTAGAGTTTCAATTTCATTTTGTAGCATTTAATATCTCACTCTATAGCATTTTATTAATAATTATATTGTTAATTATAATTTATTAAAAAGAGTTGTTATTAAAAATTAATTAAAGATTAAGTGGATAAAGTGATAATGAATAGTTAATTTTAATGATTAAGAATTCTGACAAAATAAATTAAGTGTCTTTTGTCAGTGATAATTACTGCATTTATTCAATGTGGCACGCCTGAGAATTTGAAGAGTTTATATTTATTAAGTTAAATTAAAGGTAGATAAATGATTAACATTACAATTATTCTTCATTCCAAAATTTCTCTATTATTTTCAAATTTCTTTCAACATATAATTCATTTTTTCCCCAAGAATTCAAGATTATTTTCATAGCTGCATATTTCACTTCTGATGGATACCTTTATTAATTAAATATGGTGGAAGAGTCGTCTTTCTCATCGACCATTCTTTAACTTTTCCTTGGATTTTCACTACCTTTCTTCGACATTGTCTATAAAATTAATGGGAAACGGGTCTGAGATTTTAGTTTGTGTTTTAGGATGAACTGATATGAGAGATTTTGGGAAAGATGCGGATTTGAGAAAGATGACAAAGTGGCTGCATTTTTTGTTTGAAGTGATGTTTGAGGCGCGATTTTTGGGGAATATGAAATATTTTCACGCGTGGGGAGAGGTTGAGTTTATTAGGGGAAGATAAAAGAGTATTGGTTGATATGGGGGTGGGTAGTTATTGGGTAACCATATAATATGAAATTAATTAAAATCAAATCCCTAATTTTTAGATTTTGTTTTTTAAAAGGTAACTATTTAATATGAAGTTTAATTGATATTTAATAAATAATAATTTATTATTTATATTAAAAACATTAAAAAGTAATTGATTAATATTTAATTATTATTTCTATAAAAAACTTTAAAAGGTAATTGAATAATCAGTAATAATTTAAAAGTTTTGATGATAAAAGGTAAGTGAATAAATGAAGCTAATTATTTAAATATAATAATTATTAGTTACATAATAAAATAATTTTTTTTATTAATATATTATTAGTTAATATGCTATAACTTGATAATAATATGCTATAAATAGTTTATTTTTAAATATATTTTTTTAATTAATATATTATTAATTGATGTGCTATAAGATGATAATAATATGCTATACGTAGTTTATTTTTTAAAGAGTATGATTACAACTTGATATTTATCCTCTTAAATGTGTGTGGGGTGTTAATTTTATATTTTGAAATGAAAAGGCCCAAAAATGGGTTCCTATGTTTATGCATAAATTACCTATATGCACATCTTTATTTTCCATAATTTCTATTATTCCCTATCATTTTTAAATATTTCTAAAATCCCTTATTTTTTTCCAATTCTCAAGTCAACAAGATACATAAATATCACAGCCTTAACACACAATTTTCTTCCTTTTTTCACTCCTTAAATCTCTCCCTAGTTTCATTCCATAATCTTATCAGTTACAATTCCACTAAATCAAATTTAAACTACTCAATAGTTGTCTTCTTCAATTTTATTTTTTTTCTTCAATATTTCCTGATATAGTGTGTCACCTCCATAGTCGTCTTCTTCAATTTTATTTTTTTCTTTTTATTTCTTGATACATACGGATTAAGATCCTTATTTTAGTATTATAATTGCTCAACTAGTCGAAGAAGGATGCATCTAGGACTTCTAAATAGATTGTGAAAAAAACGTTCAAAAAGACGGAAAAAATTGATCTACTAGTGTTTTTAGTAAGGACTTCGGATCGAGATCCATGAATGACGTCTATGTTAATAGTTAATAAAATATACAAGGGTAAAAGTAGAAAAAAAACTGGATGTACATTTATCTTCTTAAGTAAATGTTGAGAAGGAGAAGTCGAAATAGATCAAATAGTTTTCTTATTCATCTTTTTCTGATATATATGGGTTTTGATTTTTAATGTATCATGTTGTTTTTGTTTCTTAAATTAATGGATAATACCTTCATTTCAACATTATGATACATTACAATTTCATCATGTACAATGTATCGTGTTTAAATACTAAATTATCTTATGATTATAGTTTGGGATACATTGACTGTTTTTAATGTATCTAGTTAACTTTGTTTCTCAAATTAATGTATAATGTCTTTGTTTCAACACTTCGATACATAACGATTTTATCATGCACAATATATCGTGCTCAAATATTAGTTTTGATACGTAAACTTAGTTAGTTTTCATACTTTATACAAAATTTCTACTAAATGTATCATGTATCTAGGTGTTTTCTAAGTATCTTCTATCCTATTCAAATTTAGAAGGATATGTATCCGTACACAATACATGATACATTAAAGTGTCACACAAGTATGTATCAGATTCATAAATGGTGATACGTAAATGTTATTATTAAAAGTCTATTTAGTTTGAGGTAACATGTGAAGATCTTGAAGATCATGTACACAATATTTTGTCAGTTAAACAGTGCTAATATCAAATATATTTTTATCAAACACAACTGTACAAATTGTGTGTTAGATATACAATTTTATAGAACACAATTTTACATCTATTAAATCATATAACTGATACATGATACTCTATATTGTATCAAATACACAACATTCTATTTTTGCATGAGCAAATACACAATTTTTTTGTCATGATACGTAAATTTGAATTTATACTAATGGCATATGATACGTTGAAACTACCACAAAGTAATGTATCAATCTCAAACCTAACATTTGTATGGAAAACAATTACTTAATGTATCTAGTAGAATTATAACACTTATCAATTTAAACGAGATACATAAATAGTAATGTATTTATAAATTTATCCATATCAAAAATAAAATTCAAAAAAACGATTACGTAACATTACAAAAGGTATGAATGATCTATCAAAGCTATGCATCTCCTTAGCATTTGTGCTTGTTGTTTCAATGCATAACGAATATATTGAAAATCTCAACTCTTGTTTCTTCACCTCAACGATGTATTAGATCTCCAAATTTTTCAACAACTTATCGATCTTTAATTTAACTGCAATGGATGATTTGTGATTCATAAATCAATATTTCGACCAACAATAATTTCATCACTTTTGTATCGTTCATATCTCACCTCACTTTCTCATATTTCGAAATGTCTCAACAAGATCGACATGTTCAAGTTGTATCAGTTCAATTTGTCGACAAGTTGATTCAAAATATTGAGATTTTTTTAGAAAGTATCAGAAGAGGAACTTTGGAATACATTAACTAGATTTTAATGTATTATGAAGTACAAATTGAAATGGACAGTAGCTTCTTTGATCATCTCCTACTGGTGCCCACGATCGAGATGAGATGAAGAGGAGGCCAAGCAACATAATCAACATTTTCCTATGATTTCCTTCTGCTATGTATCGGATTTCCAAGTTTTTCCTCATCTCATTGATACACTGCAATGGTTAATTTGAGATTCACACAAAATTATTTGTCCAACTACTATTCATTATGCATCTTATCAAATTGTCGACAAATTTGAATGATTATTTGATGAACATGAGACGATGAATAAAAAGAAAAAAATGAATTTTAAATTTTTTTTATTCTGGAAGGATTTGCATTTGAATGAATTTTTGAAAGAGAATTGATGGAAAAAAAAAATTTGAATTTTGAATTGATTGAAGTTGTTACCATTTGGGAGAGATTGACATCAAATTAATTAGCATGATTTGGGGAAGTCACATTCAAAATGGATTCTCTTTCCTTTAAAAGTGTACCTGAATTTGTTTTAATGTATAAAAATTTATGTATCCAACTCGTTTGCCATGTATCCAGATAGCACTTATATTGAGGGAAAGAGGTGAGAATGAGATTTAAGAAATAGCTTAATTGAGTTGAATTGACAAATTCGATTAAGCACTAAAATAAGACGAATTAATATTAATTAATTAACGAGTTTCTTAATCTTAACGAAATAAAATAATTGACTCTGTTATGAGATAATTAACTCAAAAATATAAATTATAAATTGGCTAAACTAATTAACCAAATATTTAAGTAAAAATAAAATCTTTTTTAGATGATTTTCAAATATTAATATAATAAAAATATACAAATTATATAGTTTATAAATTATTTATAAAATGACAAAACTACTTAAAATGACACAAAAAATATTTAAAATTTCATAAAGTTAATTATTTCAAAACGTTTGAAATTTGAGAAGCTCAATGACTAATTTATACTATGCAAGACCAAAATTGGGTGTCAACACTTAGAAACAATTTCCTTATCCCTTAACTATGCGCCCGCATATGTTTATCTATTGGAGATTCAAGTAAAGGCTAAGAGAATGACCCTACTTTAGGCAATTGGGGATCCCTCATCCGGTAGGGGTTAATACAGGGATTCCATTTCTAGCTCTTATGGTCTATGTAGGTTAAAGCTAGCTCCCACAAACGAATGTAATGAACTAAACCTTCTTAAGGGTGTACTACTTAGGGTAGATGGTGGAATGGGACGCTATCTATCCTTCGCACAAGTAGACATTTGGAGGAAGTTTTGGTGTGTCCTTATATGAAAATGTATGAATGGTTTACTATATAATGTTAATGAGGTAAGTTGATTTTATGTCTAATGTTAATGAAGCATGTTGGACTTATGTCTAAAGTGATGAAAGCTATGTAAATGATGAATGTGATGTTCCTAGTCTATGGTGATTCTCAAGGAGCACTAAGGTGGGAGTTATAGTATGAGATGCTACTTTCACATTGCACTAAGTTACACTTGGGGGTTGTCTTGGAGGATGGTCTTTATGTGAAGTTCCTAAAGACATGTATGTTTCCTCTAGTGTTTTTAGTAATAAGTGTTGACATGTTAAATTGAAATGGAGCATGCTTATCTTTGGTAGTCTTAAAGATCACTTAGGTGTGTAATGAAGAAGTTTTATGGGCGGTCTCTTCATGTCTTATCTAGGTGAGTCTAAGGATAACTTTGGATAGGAAGGTCTAATTGATAAAATGGATTACTTAATGTGACTAAATGTTGAGGTTAAGGAAGTTTTACTTGTATATGAAATGATGCTTTGTCAACTTGATTCATGAAGATTTTACTAAAATAACATAAAAAGTATGTTTCAAATAAAATGTCCTTTTTAGCATGTTTTTGCATATTACCATATTTAGTACAATGTTTGTACTAACTCCATATTATTCTATATTTCTTTTAATTATATGTGAAAGGCAAGTGAAGGTTCTTAGAAGGTGAAGCTTGGGAAGTTGATTCTCTCAGTATTTGTATGTCCTCATATGTTTGAGGACATGAACTATGTTTCTTTTAGTTTCTTTTTTTAAAGACATTGTTTAAGACTTAGTATGTTTCTTTCAATGTAAAGGGTTGTGACCCTATGATATTAACACGTGTCTAAGATGGCTTGAGATGCATTTTGTCATTTTTGTATATTTTTTTTCTTATGAATCATTGAACCTCCTAAGCAAACTAAGGAGGAAGAGAGGTAGAAAAATCACAAATGAACAAAAAGAGACTACAAAATTGTGTCATCATCTCTATTTATTATTAAAAAAAAAAAACACAAGTGACTTAGTTGATTAGATATGATGGATTTTTATATTATTTTAGGCATAGACTAGTTATATGCTTGTTATGTCTCAGGCGATTATAGAACTCAAATAGTCATATTTTAATTTCTTATGTGTCTAGCCTTAAAGTGGAAACGTAGTCTAGAAGTTCCTAAGGTTTGATATTTTGATACCTTTAAGGCTAGAAAGTTAAGTCTCCAAGGGATGAAATTTTATAGTCTCTCTTTGTTCATTTGTGTTTTTTCTACCTCTCTTCCTTTTAAGTTTGTTTAGGAGGTTCAATGGTTCACTAGAAAATAAATTTACAAAAATAATCAAATTAATCTCAATTCATTCTCATACACAACCAATATCACAGTACCTATTCAAAAAAATGACTAAATGCCAATCACATATCGAAAGTAGTAATTGGGATCTTTAGTGTCAATTCCTAACTCTTGTTGTGGTTGCATAAAACATCAGGACAGAGTTTTCTCACAAGAAGATACTACCGCAGATGTAGAGCATGGGATTATTAGACAACACTTATAATCCATGTTCTGCATTTGCGCTAGCATCTTATTGTGAGAAAATCTTTTCCCTATCTTTTTGCAATCACACAGTGAGTTCAAGATTGATACTAAAGATCCTAGTTACTATTTGTGGCATATGCTAAGTGTTTCAGTCATTTTTTTTTAATATACTTCTTGTGTAGAATAATGGAACTAAGATGAATTTTTTCTATTTTGTAAATCTACTTTCTAGTGAATGGTTGAACCTCCTAAATAGACTGAGGCGGAAGTGAGGTAGAAAAAGCACAAAAGAAAACAAAATCCAGAGAAAAGTTGTTAATAAAACTGGTAGGTAAAGTAACGCTCAAAATTGAGGTGGATGTTCATGGAAAGTTCATTGTTGTCATCCAAAGACTTGGTGAAGAAGGAAAGTTTACCACACAAATGTACTGCAATTTCCTTAGATATTGTCAATCCTTGAGATTTATGGGCATATGCGGAATTGGGAAATTGATCTCTCTTGAATTATCTTTAGTCATTGTGTGCACACGTTATGTATTTCAAAAATAAAGATATCATGTATGGTGCCAACTTTCTTAGTTTATCTCTTTTGGGTATAATATCTGTAACGACCTGTTTAGTCGATTCGAGCAGCAAGATTATTTTGGAAAAAAAAAACTGGCTGGGTCGACGGATCAGTCGACGGACCGTCAAGGTCATGACGGACCGTCGGGGGTCATCGTTCCAAAACACTTAAACTCTGAAAATCTGGGTACTGGGATCAACTCTCTGAACTTCACGACGGAACTGCAGTACGGACCGTCGTAGCCACAACGGACCGTCACAGACCTTTTACTGAAATTGAGTCTCTGAACTTTGTGACGGACGTGCAGGACCGACCGTCGCAGGTACGACGGGCCGTCACGAGTGGCGTAACCTCGACTGAGTCGGATTTCTGCTGAGAGTTTTTAAGGGGCGTTTTGGACTATTCATGCTTATAATTATGAAATTTGTGGGGTAAGTGTAATAATTTAATTACTTGGGGGTTAAAGGAGATAACCTTGAAATAAATAGTGGGTTACTTTTATCATCTTTTATACTTAATTATTTGATAATTAGGGTAAAAAGAAAAAGAGTTGGAAGAAGGAAAAATAGAAAGAACAGAGAGAAGAGGGGAGAACGAACGAGAGAGGGAGAAGTGAAGAGGAAAGCAAAGGTATTGAGAGATAGCTTGTTCGATCACGATTCTTCGGTGCAGGTAGGTTATGGTTTATGCTATTTCATAGAAACTCTAAATAGCGATTGATATGTATTGGGTGGTATTGTAAAGTCTTCTATGCGCTTAATTG
>NC_028648.1:82897630-83098799 GCF_001406875.1 Solanum pennellii | reverse complement strand
TCTTCAGCACGTCAGAATTCAGGGTGAGCTATTATTCCTAGCTCGGGCTGGATTCTCTTCTTCGCGTCTTGATGTCTTCGAAGTTCGGACATGGACCATCGTTTTACTTATTTTAGTTCTTAATTATTCTTAGACTTAGAAATTTGAGGATAGATGTTCTTGATGTGATGACTTCCAGATTTTGGGGATGATAAGTAATATATTTTAGAAGTTTATTTAATTGGTTATATTAATGAGTTTTGGTCTTCCGCATTTTATTTTGTTATTCAAAATTTATATACTGGTAAACGTTGGGGTTTAGATTTGTTGGTTCGCTCACATAGGAGGATAAGTGTGGGTGCCACTCGCGGCTCGTTTCGGGGTCGTTACAATATCAAAGAAACCTGGCTTATTCTGGCTTCAACAATTCACATATGATTACACCCAAAATGACTAAGATTTTTAGGGTGAACCCGTCGATATCCCCTTAAAGTTGGCATGAAATTTCACATAAACACTTTAATTATGCTTTGTTCATTTTGAACACTTGTAGTAGTCATTTACTGTGTCATTTCGACACTTAATTCATATTCCCAGATCCAACTAAAGCGCGTGTTGACTAATGCTTTTGCTGAAAAAGTAGACAAATTTTTAAGTGACAAGTGGATTTTTTTCTTAAAAGAAAAAAAATCACTTTTAATTCCTTTTTTTCTCCATATCTGTAATCCCATGCCCTAGACCCCATTTTTTCATCTTCTTATTCCTAAACTCCACCAAGAATGTCATAATTTCTCAACAATTAATTTCATTCTTCTTATTTTGTGCCTTGAAATTATTATATTTTTCTTCTCAGTAATTTCACTGCAATTTTTTAAAAAAATATAATTTCTTCTCATCCATTTTCTATATTTAATCTCTCCTTATCCCAAATCCATTTGCTCCATCTTTTTTTATTCTTTTCTATTAATGTATTTTCTTTCTTTTACGAAATTTCATTATATATGTAGTAGAAGATACAAATATAAGAATTCATTTTTTTGAAATATTTATTTTCATTGTAGTCGGAGAGGATCCGATAATTCTCAATTAAATAATTTCATTATTTATTTCTCTTCTAGTGGATATAGTGCAAAAGAAGAGAAAAAAATAATTTTTTGTGTGTATTTTATATTAGTATGAATGATGGATAAAAAAATAAATTAGATTTTCAGGAAAGAAGAAAAAACTAAGTAGTATACATGCCCAACAAAAATAATATATTTTCTCAAAATATGGGTAGTGATAAGGAGTGGTCTATGGTGGCAGAGTAAAGAGCGAGCGGGAAGGAGTAAAATAAATAATCAATGGAGAGTGGTGAAAGATTGCAGAGAGAAACAATGAGGAAGAAGAAGAAAGAGAAAAAAAAGAATTCACCAAAAAAACTTCTCAAACACGCATAAAATACGTGTAGCACAATTACTATGTTGAGTCAGCAAAAAGTTTCTAAATGACAATGTGCAGCCCTACATAAGGTGTTTAAAAATGAACAAAGTTTAAATAAAGTGTCTAAGTGAAACTTTGTGCCAAATTTAAGAGGTCACCGATGGGTTTCCCCTTACTTTTATACTGATTACATTTTTCATACTTTGTGATGTAGTTGATATGTTCTTGAGATGATAAAGGACATGAAAATTTGTTCACCTTTTGGGTCAACCAATAACCCTAAGGAGAAACTTCCTGCTCTTGAAGTTACCAAATATAAGCAGTTGAATTGCATTCGTAGGATTATAGCTGATGAAAGTGTATAAAAGAAAATTGGTGATATGTCAGTACACATGGGCTCTCTAGCAACATATATGCCATAAAATTAGTAGAGCTAGTGCTCACAAATGCATCACCAGTTTCATGTCATGTAATTTCATCAGCTACAATCTTACTAATGCAATTGTCACACCGTGCACCACTAATGTTTGGGAACATAAAGGGGAGGAAGTGCGTCCTTGCAGTTTCTCTTTGATCCAAAAGGTGAATAAATATGCGTATCCTTATTTCTTATCTCAACAATATATTGATTGTATCATAAAGCAAGTGAAATGTTAATTAGAAAACAAAACAATATATGATTTTTTTATGATTAAGTGCGGGTTGATGACGCCAGAATAGGCCGGGATGTCTTTGACAATATACCAAAGAGAGATGAATCAAGAAAGTTGTATTGAAAAGGATACCTCTAATTTTTAAGGGCATAGCTTGTGCACATGTACTAAAGAGGATCCTAGAGATATTAGTGCCCCAATTCCATATTACAACCTAGAATGTTTAGCCAGAACGGATTTGTGTGGTCATATATTTCGGGAAATGACAACACTTTAAGAAATTCTAGTATATTTGTGAGGTAAAATTACCTCATTCATGAATTTGTTGCATGAACTTAATGAATTTGACATGAAAATTACCTATTTATTTTATGTATTCCCTTCGCCTAATGATCTTATTATTAGTACTGCTCTCTACCTTTTCTTTTTTTTCGTTAAAGACTGTTTTGCTGAAAATGTTATTTTTTTCACATTGGTGGGAGAAAAGAACTTTTAAATGATTAAATATAGAAGAACTTCTATGTTGTTAAAGGGGTTAAGAAGATGTCGAGTCTTGTTCTACCGTTGTCGGTCCTCGGCTCAAGTTGGACTTTGACAAATATATCCATCGAGAAATTTTTATATTGGACAAAAAAATAAATCCAAAATATTTCTCGTGGCAGCATGATTCGAAGTGCATACAACATATTAATGCACGGTGGAGAGATACATCTTTTCAGTCAAGTGTATGCACTAGAAGTGTTAACTGCATTTGGACATGTCACAGTGCACAGATACAACACAACCTAAAAAATATAACTTACAAATTTCTTGATGCGACGAAGAGACTTCTAATGTTCACTACTAGGATTATAAGTATATCTACTTGATATACTAAAAACATAAGTTATCTCAGGACAAATAAAGTTCACCATAAGTTGGACACTCCCAATTATTTTAGAATATTTCATTTGAGAAATACTAGAATTTGTATTTTATTACAAGTGTATGCTAGGATCATAAGGAGATCTTCCTAAACTACATCAAAATAATTAAATTTTTTAAACTTGATTTTAATGTAATGAGACTGACACAAAGAAAAATCATCAATATTTCTTTTAATTTGGTTCCTAAATACATCTACTTCATAAAGATTTTCCATTTCAAACTTTGTAGACAAAAAGTTCTTAGTTTCATTAATAACATTCATTTTTGGACAAAAATTAACAAGTCATCTACATATAATCACGCAATTTGAACCTATCATTTTTGGAATAATCATAGGTATAAGATTAATTTACAAGAAAATCACTATCCACTAATGTGATATTAGACTTTTCATACCGCTGCTTAGATGTCTATTTTAGTCCGTACAAGGACTTACTCAACTTGAATATTTTATTATCTTCTCCGGGAACCACAAAACATTTGGGTTGAGTTAATCTATTCCTCTAAGTCACCATTTAAAAATATTATTTTGACATTCATTTTATCACTAAATCATGAATAGTGGAAAAAGCAACAAGACTCCTAATGGTCATTATTTTTATCACAAGAGAATAAATATCAAAATAATCAACACCTTTCTTTTGGTTAAAAATCCTCATCAAAATTCTAGCCTAATATTTATTAATTGTAGCTTCAGGTCTCAATTTCTTCTTAAATGTCCACTTGCTACATATGAATTTACAAGACCAATTAATATTGTTAGCCACTAGAACAACTACAACAATAATCACTTCATTAGCCTCACCAAGATGAGCTTGACCATCAGCATGTCTTTCTTACCGTAAGTTCTGTCCTTGTCTTACTTATCAGTGGCTAGCATTATGACTAAGTTTTCCGTAGACAAAGAAAGGATCCTTAGATTTTTGAATTTGAATCTTCAACTTGTTAAAGTACTTCTTTTTCTTTGTATGTCCCTTTTTTATGAAATTCTTCAGTTTGCCTGTGAACATGTCATTCATAAAATTACCAGAAAATTCAATAAGAATTTGTGGAAGAATCATTCATCTTATTTTTTAGACAGTTCGCCTCTTCAGTTCTCATGTGACCAATAAGTTCTGAGGGAGATAATTTAATTTCTTATATTTCAGTTGATATCTATAATTACTCCAAGTTTGTGGACATTTTTCAAGCACAACACATTAGCCTAAAAAATCTCAAATATCATCATGCTCTTGTTGAGAACATCAACAGTCAAGTTCTCATATTCACAAATTTGTCTCATGATTAGCTTATTGTCGCCATTTGAAACTTAATGCATTGACCATCATATTTTTTCTTTCATGCATCATCAACACTATATTTTTTTCCAAACTAACATATATTTTCTTAGCATATATTTGAGTAACAAATAAATCAAATAAATGATTAGTAATTGGTTAAGAATCATCAGTAGAAGGTTTATTAAACAAAATATAATCAACTTCTAAATCTTCAAATAAACTAAGATGCTTATGTGACCAGCGTTAAAAATTATTTTCATCAAAATACTCAAGCTTTGAAAGTTTAGAAAAAGTTCTATTCAAAGAAATAGTCAATTAGAAATATTGTATTCGAAAAACTGCTTTCAAATTATTAGGAAAATACTACAATATTGATATCAGATAAAAATTAAAATAGTAAGTGAATTATGACAAACACTATGTAATGACACGTCACTGCCATGAAAACAAGGTTGGCCCGACTTTGATGTTAATAGTTAAGTCCAATCACTCTCCAAGCTTCTACAGATCTTCAAAACACGTGTACTCGTGGTTGGAAGTTTGGAGTTGCACAAAAACAGTTGCCCAAATATTCACAATAGGAAGAAAAATATTTGAGACAATACATGAAAAGGTAAAAGAGATTAAATGAAAGAGAGATTTCTGTTTCTCTTCTATATATTTAGTTCACAAATGATACTCCTTAAATAGGCAGAACATTTATGTTTTCATCCATCATAAGAATGTAAGTAGTTAAAGTAAAATTAATGAACTCAAAAAATTACTTTTACTTTGATGAAAATTTTGTCATAATGCAAAGTAATTTCGATTCTTCTTAATAGTTTCAATATTTTCTTACGAAGTTAAGAACTATCACTTGAATAAATGTGAACCATATATAAGGAAGTAGCTCTCCTATTTCACATCAATTCACGACTTAAATGTTCATATAGATTAATTACGGAGAATTATTAGATGTTATTATCCTTTGCATTAAATAAAAAGGAATAAAATCTACATAGCTGAGTCACCAGAACAATTGTTGGAACCAAGAATAGCTCTACAGGGAAAAATCTTCTGAAGAAGGTAAGCAAAGCTTCTAAGAATCATTATTGATATAAGGGTCTTCCAAGAACTAGTCTTCATGTAATTATGGTCTTCTACCTTAATGCAGCCTCCATAACTTCCAGATGATAACTACATAGTAAAATCAACAAATATATTACATAATTATTACTCTGTCGAGTACAAGCTCCTACTTATAGGAGTTGATTACACTAGAGAATACAAGTCATAGGTTGATTACAAAAGTGCTAGTTATACTTCAAATAAACTACTAAAAATACTGTTAAATACAAGTAGGCCTTCACTATTACTAAAATAAATATAAATTAGTGTTTTATTTTGATCTAAAATAGGCTCCAAAATAAACTGAAACAATACAATTCCATGTCATTTTGGCTTTGGATCTACTTTAGTAACAAAATTACTCGAAATCTCATACTCATTTGTTTATTTTTGAATAATTTTCCAATGGTAGGATCAATAGTGACAAAATAATTATAACTCATCTTCGTATAAATCATGAAATTAAAAGGAGTTGGTACCTCCAAGAATGATGCAAAGTGAAATAGTACTTAAATTTACACTAAAAAGAAACATTGAAGCGTGACAACTTGATTTAAATTGAGTTTCTCATATAGTTAAGAAAGTAAAATCAAGGTAAAGAGTTAGTATATTTTGAGTTAATACACGTCATTCAATTAAAATTCCAACCAAATACAAACATGCTTCAAACTAAATAACCAAAAGATAAGTAGAATATTGGCACAAATACTACGTTTGACAAAATACTATTTGTATCTTCTTTTTTTTTGTATTAAAAATGCAAAGAAATTTTTATTCCAACTCGAAATGTATATCAAACTCGGAGCAAAAAAGAAACCAAATATTATTCTTAACCAATTCATTTTTAATTCTTAAACTTAGAAGATAACTTACTACATGACATGTAACATACAAAAAAATAGCAGATCACATCAAAAATCAAATAAAGGATCTTGGTGAAATATAAATTTTTTAGGAGCAATGAGTGCAGATGATAAGTTAAACAGTAATAATTTGAAATTGAAAAAATAAGAAAATAATCGAGAAGTAACCTTGAATTATCTTCTGCATCTGATGGCAATGATTGAAAAATGAGTTTTTCCTTTGAGAAAAACTTGTACAACATAGATATTTTACTATTGAAGAGTTTCCTTTGAGAAAAACTTGTACAACATAGATATTTTACAATTAAAGAGCTTTAACGTAGGGAAATTTTTTTCACTACATGTCCCCTTAAGCACATACAATTTAGGCTTTATTTATAACCAAAAAATTGAAGCCTAAAGAATTTTCGATTTTGAAAAGCAAAGAAGGGTAGATAATCTCAACAAAACTTGGGGATCCAAAATTTGAATTGTAATCTTTCAAGAGATAAATTCAGAAAAATAGGAGAAAAAATATCTGAAACAAAAGGTGACAACATGGGTGGGGCTATTTGCCCCTAGAATAATTTTAGGGACATGGTGATGTTTTGGAGGAAGAAAACTTGATGGATTGAGCTCAAAATCCGAGGAAGTTTTGGGGGTTTGCATTTTGCAAGGACAAGGGTTGCTAGGGTTTCTAGTTCATTTGGGAAAGAAAGAAATGAAAAAGAAAAGGAAAGGAATAGAGGTTTTTTATTTGAGAGGTTTGGTCCCGGGTTTGATGAACGATAGTGTCTGATGGGATTATATTTGGGCTGAAAGTTGATTTGAAGAAACAAGTAATTTGTATTTTAGCACATTTGATGAAAATAATACAAAATCAATAAAATTGAAAATGAGATAAATTATATCTAATTGTTTATCAAGATTATTAACCTTTTAACAATGTAGAATAATTACTTTGAAGTAAAGACATGTTATGTTGAATAACCGAAGGAGAATAAGAAAAAGAAGAATAAGCAGAGGGGGAGGGGAAGAATTAAAAGAAGAGGAAAAAGAAGAAGACGAGAAGGAACAAAAAGGAGGAGAATGATGAAGTGGAAGAGGAATAGGATGACAAGATGAAGTGGAAGTGGAAGAAGAGGAAGGAGGAAGGAGGAGGAGGAGAATAGATTCAATATTTTTATAACAATACAGAATTATTCAAATTATTTTTGAGGTATTTTTATCCGATAAAATAGTAAAATTATCTAGAAAATAGATTGAAAACATTTTAAATTTTAAGAAATAATTATTTTACTTTGTTTGGAATTGAAGAAGCTTGAAGAATTAATCAACCCTCTCTTTTTTAGATAGGGATTACAGAAAAGAGTTAGGGCAAAAAGTATGTCACAATCCCAAATACACCCTAAACGTGACATGACGTACAAGACCCCGCCAGGTCCTGCACAAGTCATTTAGCATACTTTACCCAAGATAATAGAACAAAGAGTTCCAAAGGTAGTATTTCAAATAAAAGAGTTTTACAAAACGTAGCAGAAGTCTAACATAAGTCTCAAAGCCATATATTACATCATAAGGGAGTGATTGGGACGTAAACCATTAATTACATACAAAATCTGAAAAGAAAATACAAGATAGCAATAGAAGAATCTCGGTCCTCGATACATGAGGACTCATCACCTTAAGGTAAAAGTACTCGTATTGAAATGTAATTGTTGCAACAAATAGGAGAATCTTAGTAGTTCAGTTGGTTGACCACCTGAACTCTCATCTTATTGGTAGGGTTCAATTCCCCACGTTGTAATATTAACCATTCATAAAGTCTCCCATCACCTTCAAGTACCAAAGGGTAACAAGAAATTGTCGATTGAGTAAACTACCGTAAATAGTATAATTTCTATCTATCCATACAAAATAAAGCTAAATATAGACAAGGTGATATGACACCTCTCTATGGCCTCCATTTATATTTATCTTTTTTTCCTTTTTTACTTTTTCTTTTCCTTCATTTTTTTAACAAACAATTATACATTTAATAATTAAATGATTAACATATTTGCTATATCTAATTATGTTTCATGAGTTACTAAAAACTTTTATCAATTTGCATTGTCTACTTAAATACCATGTCTATTGACCAACCTCCTTTTACCAATTTTTTCATGGTTTAATTCATCTATAAATAATAATCTTCCATAAAGTTGTTAGCTACTAATTTTTATTTCATATTCTTCTATTTTTTAATCAATATATCTTCTTCCTTTTAAATGTTTTCCTTTGGTTCATCATCATGTGTTTAGTAATCAAAAGAGATGACACAGAAAAAGTCTCCTCAACTTCCTTTTACCAAATTTTCCATGATTTTATCCATCTATAAATAACAATCCTCTATGAAGTTGTTAGCTACTCATTTTTATTCTTTAGTTTTTTTTTTATCAATATATATTCTTCCTTTTAAATGTTTTCTTTCATTGAATTTTGGTTCATCATCGTATGGTTAATAATGATTTAGAAAAAGTGATGTGACAACTTATATTCACTTTGACAAAGATTATAGATATATTCTTAAAAATTTTATTTTATGTCAAACACAAGTTCATCATATGAAAAGAAAGTTCGGTTGTAGTAAATTCATCAAAGAGAAATGGTTAGAGTACTTTGATTCTGTTTCATCAAAAAATGAAGTTCATTACGGTGGCGAAGGTCATCAAGAGAGATAGTTAAATTAGTTTGATAAAGTAGAAGTTTAAATGATTATATATGTACATACACATTTTTTATAGTTATTTTAGTACCCCTAAAATAGCTATATGTCCACTGCTAGATGCTATTACAAAATTTTGGGAACATTATACTATTCATAACATTGATGTATTGCAACTTTGGTGGATGAAGCGTGGGTTATTCTGCCACCGGCATGCTACTCTATGAAAGAGATCATATTTTGCTAGAATTTTTTATGCTTTCAACTATGATATGCACATGTTTCTTAACAAATCTAATTACCCTACTCTTCATGTCCCAACAAGTGGAAAGATCTTAACAGCCTATGTTGGTAAAATGGTTTTGATCGGAGGCTGAGCTTGTAAAGGTCAACATTGATGGTAGGAAAGAGAATCGAGTGATTTAAAATAAAGGGTAACTTATAGAAACTTCATTATTTTAGGAGTTAAGTAGTTACTTAGATACATACTAGTTTACAATATTATGAATTTTATATGACATTGATGCGTCCAAATATGTTCAGTTGCATGTATATCACGATACATGAGGTAAAATTAGCAGTAATTTTTTATAGATTATATACAAGTATGAATTGCATGTATCTAGGATATATAGTCAAGCCTTAATTGTCTCTCTTGCTTTCCTCACATCTCGATCATCACTCTCCATTGTATCTTGTATCCTAAGAGACATGTGAAGATCTAGTGTAATTCACATGTATCTGGTATTTATAGAAAAATCTCGTTGCCTGATATATCTTACTTTGAAATATAGTATGAAATTATTAATTAATCATATAAATATTAGTATTTCAAAATATAGAGAGAATTAGTAAATATGATAAACAAATTTTGTAGTTTGGTAGTTTTTCCTAGAATAAAGGAGTAGTTAGGGAGAATTAAGTCTTTATGGCTCTATTTTAGGCTATTTTAATGAGTAATGTATCTCAATACATTTAACTCTAAATTTGGTACATGATAAATAAAAAGGTGGTATAATAAATAATTATTTGAAAGTATAGATTGGATTAGTAGATATGGTATGAATTAGGAGAAACTACTTAATTATACAAACGTTATTGCCTTATTTACTAATTCTTTCTATGATTTGAAATAATTACATTTTAATCTCACTAAATAATTTCATAGAAGTTTTCAAGTTAGATAGATACATGCAAAGATATACATTATATAAATGTATCTTGTTTGATTCACATGTATTTGAGATGTCGATATGCAAACATGATACGAGATTTGCGAGTGAAATGGAAGGGAGCAAGCAAAATTTTTCTACGTATCTCATATAAATGTGTATCTAGTTGGATACAATATATCTAGAACAAATTATTCCTAATTTTAATCTCATATATCCCAAGATATATGTATCTGAAAACATATTTGGAACACACTAAAATTTGGTAAAGTTCATAACTTTGCAAACTAGTATATCTCGGTAACAACCCTCAAAATGAAATAGGGTAACTAGAGACTATCATGTGTTTAAAGAGTTATTAACTAGTTAATAATGTGTTAAATGATGGATAATGTCTTAATCTAAAGAGTTTGGAAGTTGGACGTCAAAGAACGTCCAAGACGTTTGGAATTTAGTCTTGTATATGCTAGTGTGCTTTTGCATGTTTTATGTGTTGTGTGGTATCCAAAATGATAGGGGAGGGACCTAAGACTTTGATGAGAATGTTTAGGGTAGAAACATCCGGATATGACTCCTCAATGACCACCCTAAGGGTCCTTGAGAAGGAATCAAACCTTGGCAAGAAAACTGTCAAAGACTGCCAAAAACGACCCCTTATCGACGCTCCTTAAGTCAATCCATGCCCCGTCGTTTGGGGACGTAGATCCACACATAGTTGTGGGAGCTTATCCCCCAGAAGTTGACTCTCTAAACCAAACAACGCCCAGTAGGACGGGCCGTCATTCAAACGACGGTCAGTAGCTTGGATCCATCATTTGGAGCCTGCAACACTGCCAACAATTTCTACCAGCTTAGGAAAATTCACCACACGTCCTAATTAACTAGTGGTCGGTTTTTTTAGGAACTTTTAGATATTTTAAGTTATTTTATACCCCTAAGGCCTAAGATAGACTTCACTTTTCAAAATCAAAACCCCTCTCCCAAGAAAAACTCTCTTAAGACTTCATTGAAGCTTGAACTCAAAGAAGAGCTAGGATTGAAGATTTTGAGTGCTTTCTTCACCAAATCTCTTGGGTTTTCTGCTATTAAGGTATGGTAGTTCATTCTTTATTCTTCTCTCATTCAAGGAGCCAATCCAAAGGTTTCAAAATCCTAAATTCTTGTATTTTGAATTCTAAGCATGGATGTTTACATGAAAAGGTTTTGATGGATGGATTATGATGTTTTCAATATAAAGTGATGGTTTTATAATCAAAAACTCAATGGACCCATGAATATGCAAATTTTAATATTGGGCTTATGAAGTGGGTTTAATGTATATGATTAGACAATGTTACAGTTGTGTTTTTCTTTTGTCGTATTGTGATTATCTACTGCCATTTATGACTTATTATGATAATTTATTTGAGAATTGAGAAAAGGTGGTCAAATTTTGGATGAAGGGTAAGTTGATCAATGTTGTTTAGTTGAATTGATCTTGAGTGGTATGGTCCACTTATGGTGACGCTGTTTACCTGATGTATATGATTATATATGTGGATTATGATTATGGCCTTGAAGGCATTGAATGTGAAGTAAAGTGATGTTATGATGATGCGTGAGATGTTTTATGAAGTTGAGAATATGTGTCTTGAAGATGTTATGTATAAATGAAGTATAATATGAATGTGAAGCATGATAGTGTGTGAATTATAATTAATATACTATGATTAAGTTTAAAAGTCAATGTTATGAATAAGGTGATTATGTGAAGAGTGTTCTCACATATACTCACACGCACACACTTTGAATGAATTAATGAAGTTTATGGATAAAAATGGGAGATTCTAGGGTAGACACTATTCGTGAGCAGAGATGAAGTGTCTCGTATCAACCTTACTATTTCTAAAAACTCTAGTGAGTGAAAAAGGGGGATTTTGGGTGGACACTCTTCGTGAGTTGAGATGAAGTGTTCAGTAGCAACCTCACTATTCCCAAGAGCTTTTCAAAGAATGGTTGGAGGTTGGATACTCTTCATGAGTTGAGATGTAGTATCAAAAAGTAACTCTAGATATGAGTGCTCTTCGTGAGTTGAGATGTAGTACTTAATAGAAATCTCTTAACCTACAATTAATGAATGTAATGAATGTCTAAGACTCAGTGGGGGAGTTATGATTAGCACCGAGAGGATTTGAAGAAGGGGTGGATACTCTTTGTGAGTAGAGATGTCGTATCCAATGTACCTCTAGAGATGAGTACTCTTCGTGAGTTGAGATGTAATACTTATAAGCAATCTCTTTATCCCTTAATTATGCGCCCGCATATGTTTATCTATTGGAGATCCAAGTAAAGGCTAAGAGAATGACCCTACTTTAGGCAAGTGAGGAACCCTTATCCGATAGGGATTAATACTAGGATTTCATGTATAGCTCTCATAGTCTATGTCGGTTAAAGCTAGCCCCCACAAACTAATGTAATGAACTAAGTCTTCTTAAGGGTGTACTACTTAGGGTAAGTGGTGGAATGAGACGCTATCTATCCTTCGCACAAGTAGACATTTGGAGGAAGTCTTGGTGTGTCCTTATATGAAAATGTATGAATGCTTTACTATATAATATTGATGAGGTAAATTGATTTTATGTCTAATGTTAATGAAGCATGTCGGTCTTATGTCTAAAAGTAATGAAAGATATGTAAATGATGAATGTGATGTGCCTAGCCTATGGTGATTCTCAAGGAGCACTAAGGTTGAAGTAGTAGTACGGGATGCTACTTTCACATTGCACTAAGTTACACTTGGGGGTTGTCTTGGAGGATGATCTTTACGTGAAGTTCCTAAAGACATGTATGTTTCCTCTAGTGTTTTTAGTAATGAGTGTTGATATGTTGAATTGAAATGGAGCATGCTTATCTTTGGAAGTCTTAAGGATCACTTAGGTGTGTAATGAAGAGGTTGTACGGGTGGTCACTTCATTTCTTACCTAGGTGAGTCTCAGGATAACTTTGGATAGGAAGGTCTAAATGATAAAATGGATTACGTGATGAATGTGATTAAATGTTGAGGTTAAGGAAGTTTTACTTGTATATGAAATGATGCTTTGTAAACTTGATTCATGAAGGTTTTACTAAAATAGCATAAAAAGTATGTTCCAACTAAAATGTCATTTTTAGCATGTTTTTTCATATGACCATACTAATTACAATGTTTGTACTAACCCATATTCTTCTATATTTCTATAAATATAGGTGGAAGGCAAGTGAATGTTCTTAGAAGGTGAAGCTTGGAAAGTTGATTCTCTCAAGATTTGTATGTCCTCATATGTTTGAGGACATGAACTATGTTTCTTTTAGTTTCTTTCTTTTAAGACATTGTTTAAGTCTTAGTATGTTTCTTTCAATATAAAGGGTCGCGATCCTATAATATTAAGACGTGTCTAAGATTGCTTGTGATGATAAGACTTGTTCCTTAGTTTTTATAAAAGAGTTTCTTATTAGTTATGTTGTGAAAAGTTTTAATTCCACGCTTCCTTTCATACTTATGTAATGAATAATAGTTAAGAGTCTTGTAGAAGACCTCCAAAAGATCAAGTACACCGTGTAACTTCTAGGGGATACTCCCCGATCATCACAATCTCTAAGTAATTAACTCATAAACTGATAAAATTTTTCGTAATTTACCTTTTGTTATCTCTAATTAGGTATTTGCCCTTTTTGTATATATTAGGAACTTGTCATAACATAATATCATGGGCTGGGCTGTAGTCTGTATACTGGTTGAGGTACATAGGCCCAAAAGCCCAATAAATTCTGACGTGTTAAAATTTAGCCAATGATTTGCTGACAGCTAAGCATAGCGACGTGATTAAACACCCCTTGTCCAATCAATGGAAGGAGTGTGACGCGTTTTTCTTGTGCCTCTCGTCCTCGATATCTTCGCCACCTATAAATCTTTCAAAAACAGTTGAAATTCAATCAATAAGACAAAATAAAATTGGGGCAAAGAGAAGGAGGAACAACTTTTAGCTAAAATATAATTCTCTCTGCAATTTTTCTGTTCTCATATATCGGCGGCCACCACATTTTCCTTTAAAAATGGTAAAATCTCTCTTCTGCTTTGTTTTTTATTGATTAATTTTGCTTCTGGCTTATTGCTCGGATTCATAATTATCCAGATCTATGATCGTGTGATTGTTCTGATGATTTATCATTATATTTGGATATTTTTTCTTATTTTTGTAAGTTTTAATAGGTAATTGGCCACGGATAACTGTTTTTTTTTTATTAAAATTGCATTAACGGTTGATGTTCCTATCTCATTATTTTGATTAATTTTTGTCATTCGCAGGATTGATCTGTTGATTTCTTAACCTTATAATAATTTTTTATTTGTTTAATTGCTCTGATCCAGATACGAATTGATGTTCGTTTCGGTAAAATTCTTAAAAATAATCATTTAGGTCTTAGTTTGAATCATAAATATTCAGATCTAGTCCAGTAATTGGATTTGTTTTGTTCCGTTTAAAGCTGCTAATAGATCTGAATGAATTAGATTTGTAATAGAGTCTTAACATTGTTCAACTCGTAAAATATTTTTTCCCTAACTTTCACGGCTACGTTTCTTCTCTCTGCAAAAAAAAATTCAAACATTTAGCCCTTATAAAATTTAAATTCTTAATCTGTATGTTTACAGTTATCAAATAAAGTATTTCAGAAGGATGAATGCATATGCAATTTCAATTTTCTTTAAGGTAAAATTAAAGCAAATGCAACAATTCTTCAAGAAAAACCAGTTTTCATCTTGTTACATTAATTTTATATTGATTCAGATTTCTCAAAATATTTGTTCAAATATGAAACATTCATTCAAAAAAAAAAATGAAATATTTCATTCTATTTTTCTGATATAAGATTTTTTATAATATCTTATGAATATAATGTTTAATATTATTTTAATTTTAATTTTGTTTTATGTTCAAATGGATAAATTATGCACATTTAGATATTGAAAACATGTTATCTTAGTCATCTAGAGACTTCATGATATTCATAGTATTTTGATTTGGATGTTGTTAATCTTAATGCACATCATTTTAATATTCATACGTATATTCAGATTCCTAAGAACCAATCCTAATGAAAACAAACAATGCCCAGGTCTTGTTTAATAAACTCTACATTTACATGTAGTTTCTTTGGAATTCTTTTGGATTATTCAGTGTGAATTCCATTTCACCTTTAAATTATCATGTTCATCCTTATTCAACATGGAGTATGCTTGTTCATCTCTTATCTTAAATCAGTAATTGTGATGGAAATATAAATGCACAGTAAATCAATCATCTTTTTGGACAATATCCAATGATCTTTTTGGACAATATCCAATGATCAATTGATAAGGATAATTTTTCTTCTTGTCATCTAATTTAATTGGTTAACTTTGGAATCAGGTATACCTGTAGACTAAAAGACAATTAGTGCTTAGATTTTCCAATTTACTTTTAGATTTTGCATAGGATCAGAAGTGTTTTTGATTTTGGATTATTTGGGGAGAACTTCTCCCAGTGGGCAACATTATATATTCTTTTGCAGTAATTCCAATAAAGTAACAGTTCCTGCTTTTAGCAAGGATTCCCTTAATTTATCAGAAAGAGGCGTACACAATGGTGGTTTAGTCTATTAGCATCCAGGTTATTTGGATAGTTAACTAAGCATTGGGAGTATATAAAACGCTAAATGAAGTTGCAATAGACGACATTGATTTAGGACTAGAATGGGTTGTCATAGCTATTTTACAGCTAAAGAAAGGTTCCCCTCTGCTAAACCAATGGGGTAATCTAAACTATTGCATATTTGCAATATGGATGTATATGATGTTGTTTGTTGTGAATCATTCTTTTTTGTTGCATTTGACCAGACTACATCAAGGCGTCTTGCTGATAGGAAGGTGGAGAGGTTTGAGAAAAATATTACCAAGCGAGGAGCTGTTCCTGAAACTACTGCAAAGAAGGGAAGCCAGTATCCAGTTGGCCCTATCTTGCTTGGATTCTTCGTCTTTGTTGTCATTGGCTCATGTAAGATCTTTGTACATCTTTTTGTCTCCAATTTTTTGCCTCTTGATATCCGAGGCATTAAACTAGAAGTATCTAAACTCTCGTTATCAATATATATTCCTACCATTATAGAATCTTAACCAGGTTATATGCATAAATATTTAACAATGTATGTCAGCTGCTAGCAGTGCATTAGATAACCTAGCTTTCTTCTTTCGGGAAATAACTTTTTGTGTTGATCCTTGAGAGATTATTGTTTTCTTTTCTCATTCCTTTACACAATTTTTTCATGTTATGTGAGGTTCCACATGAATATTTCTTTGCTTTACTGTTTTTGCTATTTTTGGTTGAAATAATTCTTTGTTCTCCGCTTGCAGCTTTGTTCCAGATAATAAGGACAGCAACCAGCGGGGGTATGGCTTAATCTTGCAAAGTTATACAAGTAGTGGCGCCTGCGTTGCTGTAGTTTTGTTTTCCTCAAAGTTTAGCTAAAAAAACTTTTGTAGGAATGTGTTTTTTAATTTGTGAGACTCAAAATATAAATTTTCTCGTCTCATCATGTGGTTATGTTTGTGTTCTCCGTCATTGTTCCTACCCATTTTTGGAGTATTCCTTTATATTTCTGGTTTAAACATTTTATAAAATCCTTTTTACTGGAAGAACTGTGTCATCAAATGGGAAGATATTTGGAACGAACTGCTGCACATATCTAATTATTTTAGGAAAAAAAATTAATTCTAAGAGGATCAATAGTGTATTAGCTTGTGGCAAAGCTACTTAACTACTTAAATAAGTTTTACTTGGGGATATTTCAATTATGTATATTAATTAACGTAAATGGAAACAAAAAAAGAAGGAAAAGATCATTGGTGACTTGTCTAACTGGAGTTGATTATTGGTACCTAGAGAATAGCAATTTTGTACATGAACTTGTACATTTTGGAGTGTCAGCTATCAATATGAGAAAAGCATACATATATTTTGGGAATAATATTAGAGGATTGGAGTTGAATCGGCTCGTCATTTTGAAGACTTGTGCAATATACGTAGTTTCTCGTATAATTGCAGCACTAGAGCCCAATGTAATAACTCACGCATAGTAAAATGTCATTAGTGTCAAATGAATGGATTGAGTTGGATTTAAGTATGTTAAATTGGGTTGAGATAATAAATTAACAAGTTATTGTCAATGACTTGAGCTGAAATGCTCACTCTTATAATTCAACCTTTTAAAAACAAAATAAAAAATTGAGGCATATAAGCCTCTTTTATTAGAAACACAAAAGTATAATATGTATGCAGCAAAAAAAAAAGGCTATATTGTCTATTTGTTCTTTTATTATAAAATTCTAATATTTAATTAAAAAAATTGTTTTCTTTATCATGATAATATATAGCATATATCAAATAAATATGTTTGACAAAATATATATCATAAGTCAAATTGAATTCAATTCGTAATGAATTAAAATAGATTGAACTGAAACGAATTGAACTACTACATGAATAAACGGGTCTAACTTTAACATATTGGACAGATTGAAGGGGTTGAGTTCTATTTTTGTCTCTCCTAGTACTGAAATTATGTAAAAAAGGTGGATTGATTGAAGTAAATTATAAAAAGACACATGCTCCATAATAGAACCCAATAAACTCCCTTGAAAGTTTTTAAAGCTGGCTGAATGTTAAATAGTAGGTAGAGCATTGTAGATTAGTCTCCTCATGAATCAAAAGCTCAAAAACTAGTAGTACATGTTTATACAAGAGAGAGTGGTAATAAATTCACACATCGTTTTTCTTCTTATATCAGCACAGTAGACTGGGCTGCAAATGATAACTGGAAAAGCTAGTACAGTGCCCTGCTGGGACTACAACTTTACTGGGCAGTCCAAATCAAGCCACAGCTGTTAGACAGGGATGAAAAGCAGTCCCACATGCGATCCATTGCCTCTTTTTCCCACGTGGCAAAACGCAACCAGGGACCTTCATCCATTCTCTGCTTGAGAAATCATATGTAACTAGACGGTTCATTTGTCTTGATCTTAGCGATAGCATGAGCAAACCTTTGTTACCCAAGCAAGTCATTCGAACGTGCTTTCCATAAAACTCCAAGCACCATATGTTTGGCATTCTGTCAACCTCCTTCCACAAAAGAGTCATCTTTTGCAGCTCCCATATGCACACGCAAGTGGCTGCATTCTTTGACAGCAGACCCACAAGCATTATGCGCCCCCCACATTCTGCTAGTGTATGATCACTCAAATGTAGCGGGGCAGGGATAATGAACTGTTTCCAAACCCCAGAAACCATGTCATAGGACACGATCCCATCAGGGTCCGAGCGCATGAAGTAAAGTTTACTACCGATGGACACTGTCTGCGACTTGAAGTTGAGTGCCAGAGGGAGCTTAATATTCGACGTCATGGTTCCTGGACGAGCCCAAGAGTTATTTCTGGAGTCGTAAACTTCAAACTCTCCATCGCAACCAACCCAAAGGATATTGTATCCCTCACCGGCTGATTTCCCACACAATGTCATACCTACTGCCACACGGGACCACACTTTAACTGATCTGGCTGGTAGCTCTTTGAAAGACCTAGTAAGAGGGTTGCATACGTAGAAGCTCCTATGTCCAATATCAAGGAAACAGACAAGACCTCCTGCAGAAGCAACTGGCAAGACTATCAACTTGGTTGGCAGTGCAGGTATAGTAGGATGATGCCATTTCTTCAATGTTGGGTCATACATGGCTCCAGTATTCACGTTTTCATGAGTAATGGTGTAGAACCATGGTTGTGGTTGAGGAACTTGGGCACACTGTTCAGAAAAACTTTGGGACGTCAGCATTGAGTTCCATTTTCGGCAAACTAATCTGAAGCGGAAAAAAGTGGCAACTGGTAGTCTTGCAACAACAGCTTCAAATAGGTCTTCAGGAAATTCTTTCCAAATTTGCTGATCCAAATTCTCGATGGAGCATGAAGTTCCAGTCACTTTTCCCTGATTTCTCTCCTTCCGGGCTTTCTTTTTTGGTGGAGGCTTTCCTGGTTCCAACATCTTGAGATTTTCAGATTTTCCAGCAGTCATGATGATATTGTAGCAACTGTCTTCGGCAGAATTTTCATCAAGATTCAGAAAATAACATCTGCACAAATGCAAAACTGGTTAATTTACATATTTTTTGCCAAAGCTAAAAGGTTTCAAAAATTGCATTATGCAGTGAATCATGAAACCAATATCTTATATGAGAAACTGAAAAAGGACTGAACACCCCTGCAAGTTAACCTTCAAGGTAATTAAAAATTCGGGGATAACCGTGGATTTAAATACCTAGTTTTTTTCATTTTTTTTGCTTTAACGTGTAATTTTATCATTATTCATTCATACAACAACAACACACCCAGTGAAATCCCACAAACAGTGCCTGGGTGAAAGTAGAATATACACCGACCTTACCACTACCTTGTTGAAGTAGAAAGGCCATTTGCGAGAGACCTTCATCTCAACGGCAGCAAATCCAGGTAAAAAGGAGACAATAAAAAGAATAGAGCAAGTAACAACAAAATAGTGTGATAATGGAAAAACACTAAACAACATACTAGGATAGATTATTATAAACATTATTTAACACCGAGAATTATTAAAAACAAGAACTACAACATTACAACTAGTACAATGACAATGACAAACGCCAACCACCACAAGCAAGACAAGAATACACTACCTACTACTTCATCAAAAAAACACTACACTACCTACTAACCTTTTACCCTAATATGTCTCCGCCACGCCTTCCTATCTAAGGTCATGTCCTCGGTAACCTGAAGTTGGGTCATATCTTATCTTATCACCTCTCTCCAATTCGTCTTTAGCCTACCTTTGCCTCTCCTCATACCCTGTATATAACCAAACTCATGTACCTTCTCGCCGGTGCATCTACACATCTCTTCACATATCCAATCATCTCAGTCTCACTTCCTTCATCTTGTCCACAACAGAGACCATTCCCACCTTATTACGAATATACTCATATCTAATCTTATTGATCCTAGTGTGACCACACATCCACCTCAACATCTTCATCTACCACATATGCATCTTCCGTACATAGGAGTTTTTGACAAGTCGACGCTCCGCTCAATACAACAAAGTCGGTCTGACTACCACTCTATAGAACTTCTCTTTGAGTTCCGGTGGTATCTTTTTATCACACAAGACTTTAGTGGCGAGCCTCCACTTCATCCACCACACCAATACAATGAGTGATATCATCGTCGATGTCTCCACTTCCCTAGATTATAGTTTATCAACCCAAAATACTTAAATTTGTCGCTCTTGGGGATGCTTCGTGTTTCAAGCCTGACTTCCATGCCTACCTACTCCTAATTATTCATTCATAAAGTAATATGTTGAAAAAAAAAGCTTTAAATTGGGTGGATGATCCTCCTACTGAATAGACCTTAGCCAAACTTGATACAAGTGAACACATAAAGTATGGGCGCTTGTGAGGAATCATGTCAAAGGAACCCGGCAAAATGACCTGTGACAACTGACGGGTATTGTAGCACTTCATCAGCCCAATTCAAAATGCACAGGTAATTGAGAAGATTCCAGATTAGGTAAATATAGGTGATGCGCCTAAACTAACCTTTGTAAAGCTAGTGAGAAGGTTTTATTTTGCAAACTTGCTTAACTTACTATGTTCTATTATAGTATTATTACAAGCTTATCTAACTTATAAGATATCCATCAAGTCTAAGAGAACATTGAACATGGAGAACTTTCACATGAAATTGATCTGTTTTACTCATGTTTCACCTTTACTGTCAGTTTGACTGCAACACAAATTAATATAGAGTCTTCATTTTAACCAGACCTGAGTAACCAATGTCCTCAGCTTTAATGGCTCTAGAGAACAATGTGCCAAAAAAGCATTTACTCTTGAGAGTAAGAGTTAGCAGAACTAGTAACTTGGAAATTAAATCATACAGAAATAAACATACTACTGAAAGCAGCATTTCCCTAATGACTCTTCTACGCAACAGGGAACATAACTACTAGTCTTAACATGTGATTATTCCACCTAATTCACTCACCAAAGCACAACGTAGCTAACAGATGCATCTGCAAACTCTATGCACCTTCATTTCTGGTTATTCTAGACCACACCTGCTGATGTTTACTAATAGGAGAAGAAAAAAATGTTAAAATGCAGAGAATTCAGTCACGAAGATGCTAGAAACCTGCACCCTAGGGTGTGTGTGAAAACCATGAGAGGCGCCGGTCTAAATCCTGGTAGATATAAAGACACTAAGGTTTGGTGGAAAGAGTAATCCAGTACCTGTGCTTGAGAGAGGAAGAAGGGCCTGATGGAATAGCTGAGGTGTGCTTAAACTGGACCGGACACCACTTTTATAAATGACAAAAATAAAAGTAGAGATGCTGGAAACCTTAATATAGTGTTAACGCCACAAAAGCAGGCAACCATCTCCAACCAACAAGACAAGTATCAGCCAGATATAAGCTCCAATAATTTTAAGAGGGTAAAGTTTCTACTTTTAGTTGAAAAATGAATTTTCAACTTCAATCCTACTAATCATCACCGTTTTATTGAGTACAACTTTAGACTCCATGTGCTTTGTTTAAAAGTTTTGACTTCTGTGTATTCCCATAAGACTACTTTGCAATGAGAATGCAAAAATCTCAAATGGTAGAACCATAAATGACTTTAAAATAGAGAGAAAGTAAGTTGTTAAAAGTACCTTTTGATAATTTTAATACACCAGGGTACATTTGTTTGAGATATGGTCTTTAACAGGCGATTCAGCATGTAAATAGGGAACTCTCTGACACATTATGTCATTTTAAAAACACAAGAGAAATTAAATAGATCCATATAGTGTTCCACATATGAAAGGATTTACACAACCAAACAGGTTTTAGTGATCATAATTATAAAATAGCAAAAAAAAAATCCTCATAGAGGAACTTATATCTCATTCCTACATTAGCATCCTAGAAGGTGTTAAAATTTATTTCGTTCTCACCAAATGATAGGCTCGAAGAAAGTACACATAAATATCTTTGGCTAGATTGCAAAGACTCTTTCTTAGCAAGATATTGAAACCCAGGAAAGTAGTTCTCAAACTTGTCACGCTGCAAAACAAAGAGATGGGGTTTGTGCAGTTCAAAAACACTACAATATAAATGTTCTTTCTCTGGTGTGGACTGCGCAAACAATCTCTAAAGGACACTTGAACCAAGTTCCTTTGCTAATCTATATTGTTTCCAACTGCTAACATTTGAGATACCAACTAGCTTTGTGTAAGAGACCATCGCTTCACCCCCAGTGGCTACCTATCTACCAGTTGTTTCAATACAAAAAGTTAAGTCTGGCTGGATTTCATAGAATCCTTCTCGAAAACTCATACATCCATCAGGAAAAATGTCATTAAATATTTATCCTATACAATACAGAGCACAACATTACAAATGAAGCAACATATTAATCGTTTGGAACAACACATTTACCATTATTGGATTGGGAACAACAACTTTTGACATGATCACTCTACAAACAAGAAAATACGAGATCGAGTTTAAGCTCTAGCATTGGGAATGATCCTAAAATTATCCTAGTAAGTGAATGCACAAACTGCACCAATAGACTTGGGTATCATGATTACAGGTGATCAGAA
The DNA here is from genome assembly GCF_001406875.1 of Solanum pennellii. Classification (NCBI taxonomy): domain Eukaryota; kingdom Viridiplantae; phylum Streptophyta; class Magnoliopsida; order Solanales; family Solanaceae; genus Solanum; species Solanum pennellii. Next base: position 83,075,986 of record NC_028648.1, on the reverse strand, counting down.
TATATTAGCCCTTGGAATATAAACAAGAAGTATGAGATAATTTCATTGACTATAGAAATGCAAGACCTAAACTTTACAAATTTGATGGTTAAGATAGTGCTAAGAAACACCTAGTGAACATAAAAAACAAAAACAATACAATTCCCCAATTCGATCCAGGGAGAAAATGCAACACACCCACAAAGAACAAATACACCCAAACCCTCAGAATAATCATAAAGTTAAAAACTTTACACAAAAAAAGCACATTTCAGAAAGTAGAAAATTTCATATCGAACAAAATAGACCCAAAATCAGGAGAAAACCCATTTGGGTAAATAAGAAAAGAACTAGAAAAAAACCTTGGTAGGTGTACAAGTGGTGGCGTTTGAAGATGAAAAGAGATGTTAGGAGGATCAGCAAGAAGCGATGATGAAGATGGAGATGAAGATTGAAGTTCTAAGAGTTGTTTAACTTGTCCAATGAGTTGCCTCAGCATGGCCAACACTTCCATGCCCTTCTGGGTCAGGCCCTATTACATTCTTCTTCTTCTTCTTCTTCTTCTCAAAGGAAAAATCCCTTTGAGGGGTTTGTTTGTTCGTGTGATACTTATTACCCACTCCTTTATTTACACATCACATAGGTCCCTTTGATCATGAGTAGTATTGACCGTGTACGCAACTTTTCCCCCTTTATAATCATATATATAATCTTTATTCACAACATTTTTACCAATATAACCCTTCTCTATATCTCTAAAGGATAAAAATATTCTTGAACAATAGAAAATTATCTTCTGTCATATTTTTGAGACAATAATGCTTCTGTTGTCTAAAAGTTAAGAGTACACCATTCATACTAATAACGGAGATACACGTGTTATAATTTTATTCACAGATTTGATTTTTATTAAATATCAAATTGACGGATAAGATTTAGTCATGTGTCCCTATTTAGTCTTTTTTTAGAGTGAATGACATATATGCTCTAATTTTTGGACGGTTAGGACATCAATATCTCCAAAAATATAACGAAGCATATCTATATACCATTGACGATAGTTTGAAATATATTTATCTTTTTTCCCCTTAATTAAATATTTCAAAAATCATGAGTTTAGATCTTAATAGGATTTGGGTTACCATTAGCTATTTCTACTCTGTAATCTTAATCTATTACTTTTATATTGATTAATTGATTTTATCTTTCTAGTTAACTTGTTGATATATTATAATTTGAAGAAGGGTCTGAAATATCCATCAAGTATTTGAATAGGTACAAAATTACTTTCCCATCTTTAATCTTTAAAATACTCTTGTCATCTACCTTTTGGCTCAAAGATACTCTTATGTCTGACGAATCATATTCATAAGGTGGATAAAGGGAAATATTGTACCAAATATCATTGTTTAAGAGCATTTTAGGCTCTTTTCCATTAAAATAATTTGAAATTACTTCATATATAAACTCGCATGATTAATTTTATTTTGAATTTCATAGTAAAATAAAATTAAAAAAGAGGTTAAACATCTACTCTCTACACCCTCCCCCCCCCCTCCGAACCCCAACTTCTTATCTCGTTCATCATCTTTTTAACAACTCAATAAAAGATGATTTGATTAAGTAAATATGTACGAATATTGCATTTTTCTTTTGTGTGTATCAAAAATTTAAAATAAAAAAGTAAAAAAAAGTATTCCTCTTTATCTCCAGCCTCATCCCACCATAGAAATAATACAAATTAAAAGAATATATAAATATGTGAGTTCAATTTAAGTTTGAGTCTCGAATATCTTAATTAAAAATAAGAGATTTTAAAAAAAAAAAAGAGAAATGAACAAGACATTTAGATAGTTGATAGATAATATTATATTAATAAAATTAATAATTTTTCTAGATGGACAATCAGTCGAGGTGAGTATGGATTTTAGTTGGATCCTCATTTATGACTTGGGTTCCGTTATAATAAATTTGGGGTTGATTAAAAATAAATCAATAGAAAGATATCTTGAAATTTTTCAATATTTTTGTCATATGTGGTTTTATAAAAAAGAACAAATTTTTAAAAATATGAGTTTTATTATTTATTTGAGAAGAGTTTAAATTTGTACCAATCACATTAAGAAATTTAATAAATAAATATTTAATAATTTTACTTTAAGCGATCTATTAAAATTGAGCGCAAATATAAGTGAAAGGTTTACTATCAAGAGTATTTTTGAGTCAAAAGATGGATGGCAGGGCTATTTTAAAATCGAAAAATAAATGTAAGGTAATTGTGTATAAATTCAAATACTTAAGGGACATTTTAAGCGTTCTATGTATTATAATTAAAAAAATTATATGTAATCATCGAACTCGAGTTAAGGAACAACAAATTGATCCATAAGAATGAAATGCTTTTCTTTAACTACCCTTAATACTTATAATAAAATCCTATACGTACGTATATTTCTTTTACATTATTTAGTGATGCATTAAACAGCCTTGTTTTAATTTTATTGATAATATTCATTGTAATTTTATAACATCACACTATAGGGGAAAAAAAGAGTAAAATAATGTACTTTAAACTTTATATATTTGCTCTAAAACTAAATGAAGAGTAAAAAGCAAAATAATGCTTATATTTATTTTCAAAGAAACCCCAAAAGTCAAAGAATGACTCTTTTGTCTTAATTTTTCAAAAAGCAGTTTTATTAGAAAAAATAACAGTCAATTCAAATTCCTATGCAAATTAGTACTCCATCTTTCTGTTCTTTTTTATTTGTTACAATTTCTTTATTCAAATTAAATAAAAGAAAATTTATTAAGATTTTACAATATATTATTTTATTATATTCATGATATATAAAAGATTGTAACTTATAATATTATTTGTATAATTTTAAAATAAATTTAAATTTTTAACATCTAATTTGACTTGTCAAATTAACATTTGAAAAACACAATTATAGTACAAAGGGAAGTAGAATACTGTGTTCAAGTTTACGTCGTAAAGGATTTCAATGAGTTAATACCTCAGATGGTCACTCAACTTTGCACTATTCTCTCAGAAAGTCACTCAACTTTCAATTTTCCCTCAAAAGTCACTCAACTATGCACTCTTCTCTCAGAAAATCACTCAACTTTCAATTTTCCCTCAAGAGTCACTCAACTATCCACTCTTTCCTCAGAAAGTCACTCAACTATCCACTCTTTCCTCAGAAAGTCACTCAATCTATTAAATTATTTTTAATTAAAATTTATTGATATTAATTATTTATATAACAAACCAAAAATTTTAAAAAATAAATTAAATCATTTAGTGATCCACCCACCTAACCCGACCCATTAAAAAATATGATATGACCCATTTTATTTTATCTTTAATCCTAAATTAATCCTAATTCAAGGTTAAAGAGAGGGATTAATTTAGGATTAAAGATAAAATAAAATGGGTCATATCATATTTTTTAATGGGTCGGATTAGGTGGGTGGATCACTAAATGATTTAATTTATTTTTTAAAATTTTTGGTTTGTTATATAAATAATTAATATCAATAAATTTTAATTAAAAATAATTTAATAGATTGAGTGACTTTCTGAGGAAAGAGTGGATAGTTGAGTGACTTTCTGAGGAAAGAGTAGATAGTTGAGTGACTTTTGAGGGAAAATTGAAAGTTGAGTGACTTTCTGAGAGAAGAGTGCATAGTTGAGTGACTTTTGAGGGAAAATTGAAAGTTGAGTGACTTTCTGAGAGAAAAGTGCAAAGTTGAGTGACCATCTGAGGTATTAACTCGGATTTCAATTGAAGTAAATAATTTAAAAAGATCATTGAAATTTGAAATAAAGCAAACGAGATTATATTATTCATGTCCAATTACTTGCATTAATTTTAGTAATCCCCCCTAAATGATCATTTGGTGTGTGTTTAAATAATAAATCATTCATGTAGAAATGATCCATTTATATATTTTTATTAAAAATCGTCCTACATCAATCCATAATATATTTCCTTAGTCATGTAAGTCAATCGATTCCTTTTAGCTTTATTAGATTTATGCGATGAATGTAGTTAATATCTTAGAAATTTGTCACTTTAAAATAAATTATTTTTTTTAATGATATACAAATATAGACAGCATAAATAAACAAATTTTGTAAATATATGTGTAAGTATACGGACCAACATCATTAATCTATAGTCTCAACTAATTAATACCGCTTATTTAGTTCAGATGCATCCTTTTTTTTTTGTTCAAGTCTATGGATTTCATGTTCTCCTTTATTTATTTATTTTTTTATTTTAAAAGCTTCATATTTATTTATTTTTCTCTACCATACTCCAAATTTCAGCTGATTTATGCAAATGTATCATCTCAATTTGTATTTATATCGCTTGAAAATTAATCTTTTTGATAATATCACAATCGAATTCAATATTTCAATTATAATAAACATAAATTTAGAATACAAAAGAAAATGAAATAGGAAAGGAACCTTAGAAGCAAGATAAGTCATCCATGGTGATGATCAACTATTAAATACTAAAAAAGTTATGAAGAAAAATTCTTCACCAACTCTGTGAATTGTCAATTATAATTGGAAAATTGGAGAAAACATAAGTTTCTTAAAAAAAGAAGTATTTCCATCCAAGGAAATAAATATAATTTACTGATAACTTTATAAGATGTTCTGTCTTTGTTTAATCTTTGTAGATTCAATGTTTATTTTGTTAATTATTTATTTAATTTTAGGAATTTGGAACCGCTAAGGAAATGGGGTGGGATAAATAGTTGGAGAGTTAAATATTCTCTTTGGGATTGAGGGATTTGAACTCTCACGATTTTTAAAATTGATGGATTTTTCTTTTACTATAAATTTTATTATTGTCGGTATTGACATGTAGAACGGGACTCTATCTTTATTCTTGTCCGTTTATCAGTTTTTCAAAAGATTTATCAGACTACGTAGTGAATGATTTGATCAATTTTAATTTGTGTAGCCTATTTTAATTTATAAAATAAAATTTAAAAATTAATAGAATATATTAAGATATTCTTCAATTTATGGTGTTAAATATATAACAAATTGCTAAATGGAGAAACAATTCATTTTTTTTTAAAATGGACTAAATAATGTAATTTTGACAAACATAAGAAATAGAGAAATAATTTGTTTTCAGAAAGGCAACCGATTACCACTAAAATCATTTTCATTATATACAAAAAGCCTCGAGTCATTTAATATTTTTATCCTCCGTTCAAGTAATAATGATAGTTTCACTAAAATAGTCATGCATTAAAGCACAAAGATAAACTATATATGGTCTCCACAATTTTATTTTATTAGAAAAATTACATACACCTACCTAAGTTGAAAGATAGATTTTCCTTTGGTTAAAGAAAAGGTTTGATATTCAATATTTGTGGGACCAAAACCTTCTTATAAATTTGTATTCTTTTGTCATAATTCACCGTATTATGCATTTGTACTCCTATTTCTAAGTATTAAATAACTATTTTATTTTATTCAAATATTTCAAGAATAATTTAAAAACATTTTAATTTAAAAATGATTAAAATAAATCAATTCAAACACTTGCCAGAGAAAAAATTGTGACAATTTGCCACTAACGAGAATGTGAAATGCAGCAAGCATAATGATTTACTTTAATATGACGCAGGGATGGTTCGATAGTGTTAAAAAAATATGTATTTTAGATTTTCAAATTTAAGGGGCCTCATTTTTAATAATAATAGGTTATAAGTTATATTTTTTAACAAATATTAAATACTATTTGTAGAAAAAAGTAAAATTTTCATGAAAATGAAAGAATTATTAGAAAAAATTTAACATATTTGGAATACTATATATCTCATGTATAATAATTTAAAATAAGAATCGTTATATTATGAATTTAAAACTAAAACAAATCAATTATATAAGAATTATTAACAAATTAAATTTAAGGCCTCGTTTGATTTTTACTTTAGGCCATTAATATGCTTGACCCATTCGTTGATATGATATATTTTCAAATATTGAAATGCACACATAATTCAACATTATGCTTTTTGTTCAACCACCTCCCAACATCATTTTGAAAAAATATACGGTCATGTTTTACTCTCCTCAAAATAAAGTAAAATTAACCCTGCAACATATGTGTGTATTTTTTTGGTTTGATTATGTTTCATGTTATTGAAAAATATATAAAGAGAATAAATAGCTAATTTTATTGATTTGTAGTTTTAAAAAAATTGTCATATTAAATAAAAAATTTGAATCCCGACTTATGTACACCTAGCTAGATCTACCATTTTTATAAGAATATATAGATTTTTAGCTCATCTTTATCCCCCTCTTTTATAATTAGAATGTGTACTAACTATTGCTTACTCGTAAAGCAAGTAAATGCACATTTACATGAGATGCCACTCAAGCAAAGAAATGGCAACATGAGATTGGTAGAATAACCAAATTTCCCATAAACAATTTTAAATTCTCAACTATGGTTGGTACTCCAAGTGTTTGGTATTTAATTATTTGTGAAGTATTTACCTTCTTACCCTTCTGGAAGTTTTATTTCTAGTTTGAAATTGGAATTTAGAAAATATTAGGTTTAGTTTGAATTGCTGAAAGAGTATTACTTATTTCGTTTCAAAAAGAATGATCTCATTTTTTTTAGTCTTTTTAAAAAAGAATAACTTTTTTTTTGGTAACATTTTAATTGCAGTTTGTCATGTGGCATGTTTAAAGCGACAAGATTGAAGGGTAATTTACTACATTTGACATAACTTTAATTTAGGACCACAAGATTAAAAAATCTTCTTTATTTTTTAAAATTTCGTGTCAAGTCAAACCAGCTCATTCTATTTGAAGAAAGTATATTTTTTTATTTTTCATTTCGTATCTGTACTATATTCACTTTGATGTGAGATTAAGAGCCCGTTTGGATGGGCTTAATAAAAGCAGTTTTAAAAAAGTACTTTTGAAAGTGCTGAAACTTATTTTTAAAATAAGCAGTTATGCGTTTGGATAAAAGTGCTGAAGTTGTTATGCCAAACGTGAAAAGGGAAAAATCGAAGAAAGAGATGTTAGGGTTATATGGGTAATTTGGAAATTGTATAAAAATATTAAGGACAAAAAGATAAAAATGTGGTCAACTTAAAATAGCTTGTAAGCTAAAAAAAAAAAAGCACCCCTACCCCAGCTTTTAACTTTTGGCTTAAAATAAGTTTTTTTTTAACTTAAAATAAGTTATTTTGAGTATTGCCAAACAGTTAAATAAGTCAAAAACCAGCTTTTAAGTCAGTTTGACCAACTTTTAAGCTGAGCCAAACAGGCTCTAAGTTAAATTTTTGTTTCCAAAACTCTATAGATTATGTTAGAGAAAATTCTCATTCATATCTGTCTGTTTAGAATAAGGGCCGAATTACACAAAACATTGAAGCAAAGTCAAAGAATGACTTAAAGGAATGGCATGATGGAGAGTGTTATTAAGAGATACCATTTATGCGTTGTAACTCTTAGGTTGATCAGGTTTCAGCCTTATAACTTGATCAACCGAAGAATACAACGCACACATGGAAACTTGGCCCCAAGTCATGAAAGTTGATGATAAAGGACTTATCATCTGAAGACACATTAAAAGGACATATAAGTCAGTTAGGTTCATACAAGATCACGTAAATCACAGAAAACTATATGTCACACATAACAATATCTCTAGTGGAGTTTTTCTATTGGGCTACGTACTATCAGTGGTGGCTTTACACCGTTGGAAAAAAAAGAAAGCAACCTCCTTAGGCCATAAAATTTGAGGGGCCTCATTTTTATAAAAAAATAATAGGTTATGCATATTTTTTTCAAAGAACATCAAGTATTATTTGTAGAAAATATAAACTTTTCATCAAAGAAAAAATAAGTAATAGAAGTTTGATAAATTATGAGTATTATGCCTCAAGAAAGATTAAGTAATTGGATATAATAAACTTCATAAAAAAAACATTCAAATTTAAGACCTCCATTCGAATTTGGCTTTAGGTTACTGATTTATTAGAGTTGCCTTGCGTATTGTAGGGCTCTAGTGGGACATTATTATTGGCTAAAGCATTTTCTTTTGTTGTCTAAAATGGTACTGATTTTAATTCACCGTTAAGTAATTAGATATTCAATAATACTAAAAAATATACTAAATGGGTCATTTGGTAGAATGTATTAAAAAAATAATGCATGCATTAGCCTTGTGTATTACTAGTACCTTGTTTGTTACTCTTTTCCAACTTATATATAACTAATGCTTGCATTAGTTATACTTCTATTGTATATTAAAGTGTGTATTGCTAATACCATGAAGTTCTAGGTGTCAGCAATGCAATAGTTTTAATACATGCATTAACTCAATTAAAGACCCAATTGCCCCTCAATACCTTTTTTATATCTTCCATCATAATATTAAAGAGTATTTTTGTAATAATAATTTTCCTAATGCAACGCATTCTATTCTTAATGCATCAAACCAAACAATGCATAAAAATAATTTAGGCCAAATACATAAACAAATTCCTAATTTGTTGGATTTTTCCCCTTAGGTACCTCAACTATGTTATTTTCCTATTGAATCATTGAACCAACCATAATTTGTTCCTTTTGAACACCTTGGTTGATATGGAACCAAATTTTGTGGGGGTATTGATAGAAGTACATATGTTGTTCCAGAACTCATTAGTCCAATTGATAATGAAACTGTTCGAGAATAATTGTGCTTTACTTCAAGCCATTTGAACAAATTAGAAAACAAATTCCTTCAATCAAAATCATTACAATACGAACACAATTGAAGGCATTTACAATAGAAAAGCCGATCAAAATCAACCAACAATGTTTAAAAGGAACAAATTATGTGTGGTTTAATGATTCAATAGGAAAATGACGTAGTTGAGGTACCTGAAGGGAAAACCCCGACATGTTTAGGGATCTGTTTATAGGTTCGGCCAATAATCTATGAATAATTAATGCACGCATAACTGATACATGCATTGCTAATGCAAGCATTACTAATACACTCTACCAAACAAACCCTAATATTCTTATGCTTCAATTTTTTTCTCATTATATTTACTGATTAAATCTTAGCTCTTAAGAACATTCACATAAATATAAAGATATGACACTTGAACCAAACTCAACCTCAAAAATAGCTCTTGAAGGGAGGATTGTTCACATTCATATAAGTAGACCACTAATCCATTTTTCAATCATTATGCAGACTTTTACCCATTCTAACACCCCTTCACACCCAGGCTCAACTGGAGCGTGAATCGAGAGCCAAAATGGAAATAAACTTAGCTCTGATATCATATGAACAAGGAAAAATCATGATTTCACCTCTAGAACGAAGGAGACAATCTTCTCATAAGGTTACAAGAAAACTATACATGATTAAATACTATACATGATAACGCTAAATATAATTAAAGAATATTTTATATAAATATTATGAAACTAACTATGTATGATAAGTAGAGATGTAATTGATGGTAATTAAAGTCCCCCTCAAACTGATGGTGGTCAACCAACAGTATTCATGTTGTTTTTTTGTTTGAGGGATAGTGAAAATTTTTGCATGTTGATTTCTAAAGAAACATGAGGAAGAGAATATCATCATCATAAAAAAAAATAATTTAAAAATGACGATCAATTTTGATGTGCTTGGTTTGTTTATGAAAAATTAAATTTGCTCAATAATGTCAATAAAACAGAGTGATAAATTCATNAATAAGTCAAAAACCAGCTTTTAAGTCAGTTTGACCAGTTTTTAAGCTGAGCCAAACAGGCTCTTAGTATACTAATATCCATAACAGCCATTATAAGAAAACAAAAGCCAAGTAACTTTTTCCATTCATAAATATCTCCCAAATACTGGCAGCTCTGGCAAGTTTCCTAATTCTCTTGTTAGTTTAAGCTCACTGTAGCATGATATTTTAAGTGAAAACAATAAAAACATGTCCCCTTCCCTCAGTCGCCAGCCTATTGGTGATATAGAGCAAAGCAGGGATTTAATAAAAGGAATACTGAAATCTCAGATTTTAGTCATAGCAATACCTTTCTTTTATTGGACCTATCAACTTGTAGTAGTCAGGAAAACCTTGGAGCCTTGCATTTTCACGAATTGTGAGCACTCTATCTTGTAGTGGATGTACTATGGTCTGGAAGAAACATGAGAATAAAGAACAATGCATCAGGATGAAACAAGATAAATAATTTTATGAATTAACATAGATGGCAAAGGTTAAAGCTACCTGATTATGGGGTTCAGCTCTCGTCACAACTGTTGGGACAGTTTCATCCCACCACAAACGACCAAATGGTCTGCATGATGTCACAATTAAAAATAGTATTTAGCATTATGGAGAGGGAGGTGGAAATAAATAAAGATACCAACTCAACAAGGGGGGGAAAGAGATTTATCATTACTTTGAGGAACTACCACCAACAAAGCTCATCGCATAGTCAGGGACCTGTTAATTTTAAGCATCATCAGATCCTGAAAATGAACAACACAATAACTACATCACTCCAACAAAATCATACCAAAGGCTTCCCAGAAGGTAGCTTTACTCTCTCCACGTCTGGGTCCCATTCAACTTTATTATCTGGCCGAACACGAACTCCAGGCAAGTCCCTGAAGTTTGCACCCTACAATCACAGAAGGTCAAGAACTCAACATTTCAAGTAGCTCATCACTTAGTACCACAAATGGCATGACAGAAACAATTTAATTACCTTCCGCTTTGGAATTTGACATACACGCTGATGATCATCTTCGTTCAACTGAAGAGGACGATGATCATATAGTACGCTTCCCAACAACCCTACAAAATGACCAGAATGCATTAGCAAAACTCATCAATGCAGAACCCATTTCAAGCTCAGCCCTAGTTACAACATTAAACTTTTCAAAATAATAATTAAGAGTTGTGTTTGCTGATACTTCTCTGATGCAAATGTGGAACAACAAAACATAATTGCTCTACAAGCAAAATATGTGGACTCACCATCCCTCCCCATTCTTATAAAATGCTGGAAATCAGATTTAGGCTCATCAGTGTAAGGCATTTCATCTCTTGGCTCATTGTTCTCCACCTAAAGAGAAAATCATATGCAAAAAAGAGTAACTAGTTTATGTTTAAGTAATTGGAGGTGCATTCAAAACAACTTTAATATCTCATACATACCAAAGGGAGATCAGAAAGTGCATCACCAAGAAAGAGTTCTTTCTTTAACTCAAGATCCCGGACTGAATCATATGCAACCGTGTTTGACTGCATTAGCACACGGATACACATTTAGTCAATCATCAATTGATACAGCATTCATGACATTTTACAAAATCAAAAGCCTACCTCAAATTCTACGGGAATAACACCCCTCACAATAACTTTATGTGTGGGCAATGGATATTGTGGCAACTTCTGCAACATGACAAGATTTAAGCAGAGTGAGGATGATGGATAGGTGCATTGATTTGGAAAAATATTAACTTAAAAATCAAAATCATTATTACCTCTGATGAAAGAGCTCCAAACATGAAAACACGCATACGAAATTGTGGAAGACCATACGCACCAGCTGCCATCATTCCCATCCGTGCTTGGTAGTTCATCCCTACAAGTCTGCTCAATGCATATCGTCCAAGGAAACCATTGGAGAATTTGACAAGGTCCACCACATTCTCCATTAATACAAACCTGGGTTTCAAGAAATCCACAATGTCCATGTAGACATCAAGTTGTTTATTTTTGGGATCCTGCATCGGATTTTCTTTATTCCTAAAACGATTGAACCCACTGATTCCTTGGCAAGGTGGTCCACCGCATACAACATCAACATCACCCTAGAAAACAACCAACAGAAAATTCAATCAGTATGGTCAGCATTACAAATCGTTAGCAAGTTGATAACCTAGAAGTGGTTCAGATCTTTTAACCCCAAAGCCAGTAGGACTGAAAGAGGGATTTACTTACAGGCAACGGCAAAAGATTTGCTTTGAAGCCTTTCACCACAAACTCGTTGATTTTCTTCGGGCAGTCACTATACAAATGTCAACTCGTTAGAACCAATGTTTTTAAACAAATAAACATAAAAAATTTCAGAATAAATTGTTTCATGTGTATACCTTAAGCCATCTATTGGCTCCCAGGTGTCTTCCTCCGGACCATAACCTCTCCAGCGAACCTAGGCACAAAGTAATCAAAGTGATTTCAGAAAATGACAAGGGCCAGAAACACACAGAAAAAAAAAACATAAAATGACTTCAGCTTTTCCACATAAGAAATCTGTGTTCTACCAAAGAATTAAAGAATTCCAAGCTCAATGGTCAAGTACCTTGAAGTAAAGTCCAGGTTTGTTATTCTCTTTTGGATCTCCATAACAAACTTCTAGAAGTTCTTCGACCTCAAAAATTTCACCTTCTTTATCATCACCAGAATCTTCACCTACATCATCATTTTCTTCATCTTCATCAACTTCATCTGTTACTTTCAAATGAGGGTGTGGAGGAACACTGCCTTTTATCAAGGAACAAGAGACACAGAGCTGTACCCACTCCTTCAGAAGTGATAGGAAATCACTGGCATACTCATTCCTCACCTGAGTCTCAGGGTGGTTCAATCTCAAACTGTCACATGCATGTTTGTTAAGGTCAACAGCCCATTTCTGCATCCAAGATTTTGTATTAACAGGACTAAAGGTCTTATCAAATATCAAGAAAGTAAGTCATATTCTGCTGGTTCAAATTGGCAAAACATAGAATAAGTTGAAGGAAAGAACATACAGTAACAAGTTTAACGCCTTTGCTATTGGCACCCAAGCATAACCCTGTGGACATTGCTCCACATCCTGAATATAGATCCAAGAGCTTCTTTTCCAGATTGTGTTCTTTGACCTCACCAGCATCAATGTCACTTGATATAGTAGAAGATGAGCTAACTGGACTTGTAGTATCTAAAAAGAATTGACCTCTCAATTAGGAATGTTTAAGCTTGAATACTAACACAAAAGGACCAACACTGTTGGACAATAATTGAAAAGAGTCGACAAAAAATAAATACCAGGAGGCAAGCTAATGAAGGAAGAGTATGGAAGCAAGTACTTCATGTCATAGTAGAAATCACAATTTGATTTTACATTTTCCTTGAACTGTGAAGTTGCCTGCAGCAATATTCTGCATTTTTAGTTCAACCACTCAATACCAATTCACAGTACTCACCAGCAAGGTAACAAAGACATACATTTGAGGGCACAGGAACAATCTTTAGTTTGGTCACAAGGCAATCAAGAGGATTGTCATCCTTGATTTCAGAAAGGAATACACGTTTTTTGTCAATGAACTGATCATGGCTTTTAATAACCTAGCAGGGAAAAAGAGATGTGAGACCATGATAGCATCACAGGGGGCAAGAAACCTTTCAGATTATAGAGTTGGCATTTCTTACAGTATCCTTAGCTCTGTAAAACCACTGAGCTGTAAAATACTGCACTCCGTCAACTGCTTCAAAGAATTCAACAATCTTGCAAATGTAATCGTCCTCACCATCAGCAGCCTAGTTACATGATAGATAATAAAAATTAGTCAATACATGGATACATTTTATGGCCATAAGTAAAATAACAAACCTCAACTTACAATAATTGGGCTATGATAAATGGAGAAAAATTCCAACCAACTGTAAAATATGAACCTTGGGCCTAACTCAAACCAAAACTAGCTCATGAGGGAGTATAGCTCAAACATAAACTAGGAGACCACCAATCCATTCCCCAATAAGTGTAGGACTCTAACGAACTCTAACACCTCCACAACCACCACACACCTAAACTCACCAAGACCAGCAATTAGATTGTGGACAACATCACCATAGGTGCCTAAACAGTGACAGATCTAGCTCTGATACCATAAAAGGTGTGAACCTTGTGTTTAAATAACCCCAAAAGCCAAGTCATAGGGAGAAAACTACCAAATCTATACAAGCAGTTTCATGGTAAGTTGAGAGTCCAATGTCAACACAAACAACGGCAACTCTTTTAATTTTAACTTTAATCCTGGGATGTTCAAACCCAACACTAAAGGACTTTTAAGTACTTTATGCATATCTTAAATTTAAAACCACAACATTAAAAAGTATTTATTTACTTACATTAACTTTGTGTCATGTCAAAACCAATCAAACAAATTGAAACAGAAATTCTTTTAATGCTATCTAAGAAAACACATATCAAAGTAGATGTAAAGATAGGGCATCCATGCTAACACAAACACAAAAACTAGCTCAAGAGGGAGAGTTGTACAAGTCTGTATAAGCAATTCACCAACCAAGGTGACGCTAACACCTATTTACACAAAGGCCCAACTAGAGTATGAACCACAGATCCAACAAGGATAAATCTGGCTCTAATACCATGTATATATCAAATAAGAAGAAAAGCTGACATAAAATTACATGAAGTGACACGATTATATACATATAGATCTTTCTAACTATGGAAGTAATTAAAAGGAAAGTCCTACAGATTTGCTATGAACCCCTAGAATTAAGTTGTCCATGTATATTACAAGGAATATGACTATATTCATTCCTTAACAGTAAGCAAACATACTAGATCCCCAAGTATCATCTCCACCCATTATCTGTAAAAAGCTCCACTTGCCACAAATAAGGCCCACATACAATTTAACATTAAGTTAATATTTAAGACTACATAAAAAGTACCCACATTCCTATCAAACCTATTGTAAAGAGTATATCAACACAATGAAAGGACCTGAATAACGTATGTTTATGGTTAATTTACACTTTACCTTCACATGTGCATCATCCTCGAGATAATATATCTGACCATCAACATCTGCTCGACTAAAATGGCACTTAGCTTGAATTAACTGGTCCGGATCATCTTGACTGTAACATGAAAGTACCAAAAACACATAAATCCTTGAAATAATTTATATATAACAAAAATGATGTTGGAGTGGAAAGTGGTTCAAGACTTACCCATTTAAGCTCTTGGTACCATTTGTTTTCCCTTTATTCTGTTTACAAAAAGAAATAGCCATGTAAGTAAAATATTAAATAAAGACAAATGATGCCAAATAAAAACGGATTGATAGACTATCAACAACAGTCCCTTAAATTATGCTTCTTATTTCAGATAGCATCAAGTTTGGCAGCAGAATATCAGATATACCATATAGAAAGCATAATTTCATGCCATCTAAAATTATATTAAACGTTTTTGCAACTAAATTGCAAATATTTCAAAGTAAAGAATAATTAAAATCTCAAAGTAAGAATCTTTCTTACATAGCGATGAGGCCACTTCAGTCTAGCTTCTGCATCCGGAACAGGGTCACCGGCAAGTACACACTCTTCATCTTTTACTTTCTCAGCCCTCTTAGGCTTCCTTTTGGAAGGTGAAATCGACAAGCTCTTCAGACTCCCTAGCTCCATTCCACCTACTTCTTCCTCTTCCACAAAATCACTCTCAGCTACAGAATCCACCAAAGGTTCCACCTTTACTGCAGCTCGCCTCGTGGATTTCTTGCTCGGCGTCGCCGAATCAGACTCAGATACGAAATCTCTATCAGCTGGTGAAGCTACACCAGATTCTGCCTTTTCAACAGTTGGCTTCTTCAACTTCTTGTCATTGCTTTCCGATTGACAAGCTACCACTGAACTTTCAGCTGTTGTTCGTCTCGTGGATTTCTTCTTTGATGATAAAACAGGTTCCGGTTCAAAATCGGAATCAGATGGTTGAGCTACTACTGGATCTGGTCTTTCAACTACAAGTCTCTTCGACTTCCTGCTGCCGGATGAAGACTCTGGCTTTGTAGCCGGAGAAGCTTTCCGTTTGCTTGGCATTGGGATATCTGAAAAGATGAAGTAGTAGGTCGCAGCGGCGGCGGCGGCCGTGCAGTGTGTACAGTGGCGGGAGGATGAGGGAATATAAGAGAGAGCAAAAAAACAGGAGAGCTGTATTTGGCTTTTATAATCTCTTGTTTTTTTGGGCTTAGCGAAAATATTTGAAATTAGTGAAAAGAGGGAGAAAAAGGCGGGACTGGCGGAATTATTGGACAATTTCAAAAGCGAATTGAAATAAGGCCTCAGTTACATTTAAAAGCCCATATTTAAAAAAAAAATTAAAGTTACTGTATCAATCGTACTACAAACTGAAATTAAAGTATTGCTATAAAAATAATAAATTATCCTTTTTTAAGCCAATAAAAAAGGAAAATAAGTCATTTAACGAAAAAATGATAATTTTAAAATAAATATTTATTTATTTCATTCGTGTGAATTGAGAAAATATATATATGCCAAAAATTCATAATAAAACATGGCTTAAAAGAAGAGTAGTAATATTTCGTATAATCGAATATTGATTGACATTACTTGTGAAATGTTTTTAGTCAAGCTTGACTTAATAAATGTAGACATATTATGTTCTCAACTTACATTCATGTTACTACATTATTTTAAAGTGTCCGATTACACGGAAGAAAGTGCATTTAATTAACTTAATTATAATGTGACAATAATTAATTTTGCTATCACATGTTATTTAAAGTACTTGTTTTAACATGCATAAAGTTATATAAATATTATTGCAAAACGAATGTAGACTATGTAAATATAACTATTTCCCTGGTTATTGTATTTCTAAAAATAGGCCGATATACAAATATACCTTTTTAGGATATTATTATATTTTTTTCCATACTTGAAAAAAAAACGTGCTAAATATAGCCTTTTAAGAAATTACATTAAACTCAAATATAATGTTTATTCATAATCCACGATAAAGTATTAGATTGTTGTCTGAAATTTGAATAGTTATAGCATAGCCTAACATTTTGTCATTTTGATACTATTTAGTTTTTACCAACAAAATATTACAAGTTCACACATGTGATTTTCAGTTGTAAAAGGTTCATAATTGTTTTGGTTATTTACTAAAAGAGTTTTTGAGGCCCATGTTAAAGCAAAAGAATCGGGGGCCCAATCCTCTTCTAGTGTTAGATGAACAAAGTAAGAAAAAGTCGGAAGCTCGAGTATTTCGTCTCCCATGGCTGCCAACTCTTTCTCTCTATCAATTTGTAGGTATGTTTATGGTTTGTTCGTTCATTTTCTTAAAATATATTCTTCAACGTTTTATTTTTAAACTTAATTGGAATGGAATGTTCTGTTTGGATAGTGTTCTTTTGGTAAAATATATCTGTTTGCTTGCTCACTCTATGTGCAAGTTTACATGTTTCTCGATTGAGATCTTTAAAGGAAATGAAGCAAACACTATTCCAATTCACAGTAAACAAGATTCATTGATTGTATTATTACTCTAATAAACTGAAATAAGGAATATAAGCATTACTATTATTTATTGATAGGAAGGATACAAGGATAAAGAAATTAGATTAGAAAGAAGATGAAAATCCCAAACCCTTTGTCACGTGCTTCCATACTCAACCTGGATCCCAAGTAAATCCCTAGTCCAAATAACTGGTCAATAAGAATTATGTGAGTTGTCCATGTCATTTATATACAAAAATTAAACTGGGAAAGGGATTTCTGAGATCCCCTGATGTAGATATCAGCGATGGGAATTCGGCAACAATTTTGTTGGGCGTGCAAACAAAGTGGTAGCTTAAAAAGACTGGAAAGCTACATATGAGGTGTGTGAGGCCTTTTGAAAAAAAAACCATGCGGATTTGGCCCAAAGCGGACAATATTACACCATGTTAAAAGCTTCATTCGGTTGATTTAGCCAACAAAACTAAAGGTGGCTATGGCGTCGATCTTCTTCCCTAACTGCATCTCCTTGACTCGTACTGCCAACACAGCTGCTTTTCCTTTTAGCTACATATACCACTCTTCATCATCTTTCCCTGCCTCACTGAATGTTGATCTGGTTGTTTTGCTTCTGTTTGTTTCTCCCTGAAGTCCTCTGAGTGAAGCGCTCAACAGTAATACATACCTCTATGCATAGAAATGATATAACATTCTGAAATGATTTAAAGATTACATGAAAATGCTTTTAATGCTTATTATTTTTATTTATTGATTTTATGAAATGTAACACTTATCGTATATCATGTATTTTATGTATCCCTAAAGTATCGTTCCAACCTTATCGAAAGGAGACAGCGATACTTAGGGGGGTACAATTTTTTAAATTGTACCCAGCCCCTTCTTCCCGCGGGCATATACATATGATTGTCAGTTTATTCAGTCCCCTGCAGTTTATGTCACTTGGCATGATTCCATGAAGTATGAGCTCCTTGTGTTGGGAGAACTTCTAGATACTCGTGATATAGACACTTTGTGGTGTTTGAATTTGGGATGTTTTCCAATGAAGTTTTTTTCCAAAACAACTCTCATGTCTATTTCAAAAACCAAACTTGTTATTGGAAGACAATCCAAAAACGTTGATGGAGTACCAGTAGCAAAAAATCCTGTTTCTCAAAAACTTCTTCTTTATCTTAAATGATTTATGTACAATTGTTTTCCTTACATTTTATCAAAAACATACCCAACAATCTATACAGAATACCAAAAGTTTGAAAAGTTCCTTATCCAAATGTCCTTGTTGCAGATGCATTTACTGGTGATGATATCAATTCAGCCTTGAGAAAACTACTTTGAGCATCCTGATATTGGTTTCGTCTCTTCAGGACCCAAAATTGTGAACAAACAAAACTGCCTATATGACAGCACCAGAACGACCGCAACGAGAAGTGCCATCAATCGACCTCAGGGAGTACTCTGCATCATGACAGCACCAGGACGACCACAACCAGAAGTGCCATCAATCGACCTTGAGGAGTACTCTGCATCAAAGACTCTGATTCCTTTTGACCGACCAGACCCTCTTCTTCGAGGTCCCATCAAGGCTGGCCCACAAGAAGAAACAGTTGGGCAATTCATCCTCGCATTTAAAGATCCTATCTCCTGGGCCTCTGCATACAAGGCTTGTGAATCTCAAGTCACTCAACAATGTGAATCTGGAGCTAGGATTGGTTGCTCTATCGCAGCCTCAGACAAATGTAAAACTCCTTGGTGGAAATCATTCACTGGCAGTGCTTCCAATCAAGACTTTGCAGAGAGGGCGAGATGCGAAGAACGTGAAATGGAGGCTTGCCTTGAAGCAGCAAATGGGAAGTGCCATGAATTTGCAAAGCAGAAGTGCTTCCCAGCATTTCGTGATGCATGGATTGGTGTAAAAGGATTGAGTCCCAAGGTGAAGAAAAAAGAGTTATCCAGGCTAATTTCTTGGGTGAAGTTGGGGGAGAATTGTCAGATAGCTGATCTTTGGAGATTAGAGAGGCCTTGGCTCGAGTTTAAGGCACAACTACAAGTGTCTTATTGCAAAGGGAGTGATATATTAGGTTCAGATGACACACAAAATTATGAGAACTAATGTTTGATTTGTAACTGAAGTTCAATATGACAGCACATGTTCTTGTCTTGTTGATTCTATCTATCCTTGAAGAAATCTTTCTTTTTTATTCTTGTATTTCATAGTGCTCATAAATGTGGTGACTTTGATCAAGAAACACCCATGCTTTGTTAGAACAACTGAAGAGTCTGATTCAATCAGGTCGGTTTACACTTTACATCAAGAATGAGCTCATACCACATGAGGGAGCAATACTGAAACAAATGGGAGTAAGTCATCAACATATATACATTCTCTTCAATTCATCTTTCATAATTTCCTTGCGACAATCACATGAATTCAATACAAACGTTTTTCTCGGAATTAACACTACCAATATCATCTTTTCACATGCAAAAAAAAACTTTTTGTTTTTACAAAATTATGATAATAATAATTTAACATATCCTGCTTTCACAACTCAAATCGATATAGAATTAAGTTAAGCTTAAAATCGTAAACAATTTTAATTCAATCTTTTTTTTTTGCAGAAAATAATATATAAGCAATGAAAAATATATGAATAATTACCAATAATATTATCTTGAATTGTATAATATTTGGTAACTTTTTTTTGGGTCAAATTATCATTGTTTTATTTATTTTTATGTTTTAAATAGTAAAATTTTTAGTTATAGTTTGAAGAGGTTTAATTTAAAACTCCCCAACTGGCTTGATATTAGACTTTCACTTGACAACTTGTCATGCTTCTGCCCTCACTTTAATATAGATATGAAGATTAAGAGGTTGACTATGGTCAAATACAAGGAGATGTAGAAACAAATAAAAAATGTAGGGAAGAGATGTGATTAGATGAATATGACATATGTAATTTAACGAATTGAAGGGCTAGTATTTAATCGGATGTCGTCTAGTTTCTTTATTGTTACTCCCGTACTTATTATTTTTAGATTTTTATATTATTTACTGTATTATTCGCTTCATTATCATATTATTTATTATTGCTTGTTATTATTCTCTTTTCTATAATTTTTTCACTATTATAATTACTTTACAAGCTTGATTTTGATACGCGTAACTCAATCTGTTTATAAACTTAACATACACAAAATAAAAATACAATTTCTCTCATACATCACTTATAAAATCATAGTTGATTCATATTGCCTCAAAATAACTGAGTTCATCTATTACTTCAAAATATTATATATTTTTATTTTTGTACTTACATGATATCTGAGAGACGATAAAATACAAATATTTTATTGAATCAATTCGAATACACAAAAATTGATGTGAATATCACATAATTAATAATAGAAAATAAATAAATAAAATATATTGAGAAACTTGATAAATAATTTTTATGAGAAATAAATATGTTAAGTCATATGGCACCAAACTCAAAATTGCAAAAGTTAAGGTAGCAAAAAGTATTTCCAAATACAATTTCGAAAACCAAAAACGCATGAATAGACGCCTCTCTCTAATAATATCAACATATTATACACCCAAAATCAACAGTCGCCTACACTTTTGTTGATATTTCTTTTGGATGTTTCTTCAACAAACCCTAGCATCAAGACCTCTTTAATCTTACTATTCATTCATCTTTCTATTTGTTTCGATCGCTGTTGAAAACTTGTTGAAGAATTCAAACGATCAATTTTGTATAGATGATGGTCACTTTGGGTTTTGTTCTACTTGCATTGGTTGTAAAGAAAGCTAATGCCTGTAGGTGTTGAAAAACCAGCAGCCAGCGGGAAGGGGAAGAAGTTTCGTAAAGACCCGTGCCGCTAAGGCAAAAGCAGAAGAGTTGAATAGGAAATGGGGGATCAGAGCGGTGGGTTGAGTGCTAATAACAAAGGAACTGAGCAAGATGATGATGGTAAAAACTCTCCTATCCCTAAAAAGGTGGGTTCTTTGTGATTTCATTGTTTTTTTGTATACATGCTTAAAGCCATCAACCATAAGGTGTAAACCTGAACAGAGCTGAGGCAATGGCCGCTGTTGATGATACAAGATTTCCATCTAGGGGTTCCGAAAAAAAAGTTGTAGTCGTTGGTATTTGAACTTAGGTGAATGTTGAACCCCTAAACCACTAAGCCATCCGCTAGTCTATCAGAAGATTCAAAATCTATATGATACGTAAATAAAAATAACCACTGTCTAAATGTTGAGGGAATTCGGTTGAACACCCTCACGCCCCTGGCTACCTCCTACCAATATCGGTACATGATGACTTTGCTTTTACCAAGACTTAGACAAATGAGAAGAGTCAAGTAGCTTTTTCGTATATTTGAACCTTGGTCTCCAAGTTTTTAATCCACTTCATTGACCTCTTTATGACAAGCTTGGGTGCTAAATTCTTAATGTTGTCGACTCGTGGCACGTGACATGTAATATAGCTTGTCAAAATTATTTTATCGTTCGAATCTTTATAAATTAATTAACTATGCCTCATTCCATAATTAGCAGGAACCAGCTAATGATACATTGGTGTCCGTTGGTTAGTTAAAGTTTGACTATTTGTATGGTGGCTGTCAACCTATTGCAACCCTCCTCCTACATGTGAATCTCAAATAGACCGATTAATTATTTTATTTAGCATGTTCTTTTATATGATTGAGTGGTCAAAGAAAAAACTTTTCCAATTAGGAATCATTATCATCAAATTCCAAACATAGTATTATGTCGTTCTCTTGTGCCTTGTTCTGATTATATTAGCCACTCTAGTTAGATTAGTTATAAGCTTGTGATTCCTGCCTGTATTAAGTGTATACCTGTATTGGTAGCTCATTCTTTAGAGTGGTCATTCTAGTTAATTTTGTGATTTTGATGAACTTAAGAAATGAAGATAGAAGCATCATATTTGTATGAAGGTTACTTATGAATTGAATTGCTTGCATTTGGATTTGCTGTAATTGCAACTTTAACCATTTTCTGCTTTGATGAATCCAGCAGGGATTTAACTTGTAAAATGAACTTATCTTTTGTTTCTGGTTGAATTTGACTTTCAGGTGAAAGTAGGAATGTCGCCAGTTTATCAGGTTGAAAGGAAGTTAGGTAAAGGTGGTTTTGGTCAGGTCTTTTTGGGTCGTCGTCTTTCTGGTGGAAATGAATCTTCAAATGGTCAAGGGGCTGTTGAGGTATGTGCTTGGTCTCCCCCTTCCCCTCTCACTGCCTATGCTAGACAATTTGTTTTGCACAAGTAATATTAGGGGTTTTTACTCTCACTGGTTTATCTTTATGGCTCCAGGTTGCACTGAAATTTGAGCATATGAAAAGCAAAGGCTGTAACTATGGTCCTCCACATGAGTGGCAAGTTTACAAGTATGGATATATACCTCTTTTGGAGTGAATGGGTGCTCATTTTAGAATATGATTCTAACTGGACTAAACTTGTTTTGTTGAGCAGTACTCTTGGAGGCAGCCATGGAGTGCCTAGCGTGCATTATAAAGGGAGGGTAGGAGACTATTACGTAATGGTATGTGTAGTAAAGTTATGTTTTTTTCCATTAAATGTGTAGCAGAATTATGCTTCTGCCATTAATATTAATTGGTATAACCATTAAGATTGGTAAACTATAACTTTTAACAGTTAAGTTGGCCTTTGAGTCAAAAAGTCAAATTAGCTGTTGACTGGTGGAAGTCAATGTCGCACCCCAAATGGATATGCCTACCAACTTGCACTGAGCGAACTATTGTAGCATAATGCGTACCCCATCTTGTATCACATAATTCATTTCATTAAATTAATAACAACATTAATTATGGGAGAAATATAGTGAACTGCATTAACGATCAAGGTGGATCAAAGCGTAAACTAGACATAAGTTGAAATGTCATTCACTATACTGTATGAGTATCCATCAGTCAGAAGTAATACAAATCGTTTATGGGGCCTTTATGATGCTACAAATGAATAATTAAGTTGCAAGGTTCGCCAGGGCTGCAAAAATATAGAACTAAAATTTAGTGATCCCACTAGTCCAAAAGTGGGCTCACCAAAAGAATTAAGTTGAACTCTAGCCTGTACGCTGGCAACCTTGCACTCGACTGTTTCCTAAACCTAAACAAATGATGCCTAAGTATTGAAATACTTAGATATGCGTCATAGCCAAACCAGTCATGGTTGGTCAAGAGTTATGCAAACAAAATATATAATAAATGCATAAAAGGAAATAAGTCAAATTGGGATTAGCTTGTCAATTCATTTAGTAAAAACATTTCTATTATCAATCAGTGAATAAAATTATTTCAATTGACATAACAATTTATAAAAGCATCAATTATGTATCAAGACATCTATAGGACCATTTAGTGTGGCAACTACATCTTTGTTTAGAATGTGAATTTAACAAAGAGACATGAACAAAGACTTCTATTCTTTGAGAATATGTTTATGACACGAGAATTTAAATTTTATGTTGAGTCCCACTTAATAGAATATGCTGATTTTTTAAATTTCCCTTTCTTGACCAAATTAAAATTTTATAAGTGCAAGTCTTGTCATCCCCAATTTTCATCCTCCTTGCCGTAACTCTCTTTGCATAACCCCGTTTTCTTTTTAGCTTATAGAACATTGTATTATTGGCATAAAATTCATCTCATGCTTGTATGTGCCTATAACTTTGCCAATTCATTTGCAATTTTGGTGTCATGGGATTCGGCCCCTGCACCCCATAAATTTCCAATTCTTTGCCCCTTTTTTGTTTCCTTTTCCATTTTCAATACAAGTAAATTTTCACACTCCATATATGTACTCCTGGCCAATTATATCAGTATTAACATGTCCGTTATAATGTTTTTCTCAAGCATCGTCGTTGCGCAAACAATAATTCAAATATTTATTAGCGCGCCTCAAGGTATTACAACTTGGTTGACTTTTTAGAAGTGCTATACTCAGAAAGGTTTCTGCATTGAAATGTTGAACTAGAAGGGAGTTGTTTTGAAATATGATGATCTGTGTGGGAGGTCAGTGGAGTTGACCCACATTATTTTGGTTTCAATGGAGACCCTCAGGTGCTTTTTTGACTGGTTGGTATGTTACTGAATGCCCTTTTCAGGGATGACGGGTAAGAGTGGTTTCTTGAACTGTGACTTGGACAGTTTCTTTGCTATGAGAAGTCATAGGTTCTTGGATAGACTGATTCTTTCTTTTTAATATTTTTTTTGGATGAGATACTTGTTTTGGACTGAGCCTTTGCTTTGCTTGCAGTTAGTACTGCTACTGTTAGATTATTTTGAAGATTGTGATACTGGTTCATGCATTTTTTATGTTGTGTTCATGTAAGGATGGATGACACCTATTGACCACATTAGTCTATGCAGGTTATGGACATGCTAGGGCCTAGCTTATGGGATGTATGGAATTCCTCTGGGCAGGCGTAAGTATCTAATGTTTAGTTCCTCAGCAAGCTCATTTTTCCTCCATTATCATGCATGCCATTAACTTTTCTTTGTATAGAGAATATTCAGATGTGATGTTGGACTTCAAGCAATAGAAGGTAAGATCTTAACTATGCTTTTCTATTATTGCAGGATGTCTGCAGAAATGGTAGCATGTATTGCAGTTGAGTCTCTGTCAATTTTAAGCATAATGCATGCACAAGGGTATGGAATGCTCTCTTCTTGTTACTACTACTGTTATTATGTCCAATCTAGTTGTCCGGCTGCTGGTTTAATAATTTATGTTACTGCTTTTGAACTTTACTGATAGATGCTAGTATCTTTTCTATTGATTGTTGTTCTCGGCCACAGTTATGTGCATGGAGATGTAAAGCCAGAGAACTTTTTGCTTGGTCAGCCATCAACTCTGCAGGAGAAGAAGTTGTTCCTTGTCGACTTGGGACTAGGTAAGAGCATTTATTTTACTATAATATCATAGTGATTATAGATTCAGTATTCCGTTAATCTTTTCCAAACTACCAAATTACAGCAACAAAGTGGAGAGAGAATGTGAAAGGTCCGCATGTGGTATATGATCAGCGACCTGACATGTTTAGGTCAGTTCTATATAGTGTTATCCTTAACCATAATTTTGATCATTGCCACTTGTTCTGCTTATCAACCTTTTGTGAATGGCTTCTAGAGGGACTGTTCGGTATGCAAGTGCTCATGCACACTTGGGAAGGACTGCCAGTAGAAGAGATGATCTGGAATCACTTGCATATACACTCATTTTTCTTCACAGAGGCAGGTTGCCATGGCAAGGATTTCAGGTATCTGTACTAGCTTTTCTCGAGTTTTATGAACTGCAGTGCAGTCAAATTGTTCCTGTCAACTTCCATGTCATCCTATTCTCACAATTTTTTGTTCTGAACATCTTAGGGAGATAACAAATCGTTTTTGGTCTGCAAAAAGAAGATGGCAACATCTCCAGAAATGCTTTGCTGTTTCTGTCCATCACCTCTGAGAGAATTTCTCGATATAGTAATAAACATGAAATTTGATGAAGAACCTAATTATTCGAAGTTAATCTCCTTATTTGGGAGCTTGCTTGGACCTGATCCTGCTATAAGGCCAATCAACACTGATGGTGCCCAAAAGGTGGTATTTTACAT
The DNA here is from genome assembly GCF_001406875.1 of Solanum pennellii. Lineage (NCBI taxonomy): Eukaryota > Viridiplantae > Streptophyta > Magnoliopsida > Solanales > Solanaceae > Solanum > Solanum pennellii. The sequence continues at coordinate 83,050,000 of NC_028648.1, read as the reverse complement.
GTCTCACCAACTTGCTTATTTACTTCGACTTCCATGTGTTGGCTATATATAATCTCATCATGCTATTATTGCAGATTCTTCAAGTTGGCCAAAAGCGGGGGAGATTAAATATAGAGGAGGGGGAAGAGCAGCCTAGAAAGAAGGTTCGCATCGGAGTTCCTGCATCACAGTGGATTTCGATTTACAATGCTAGGAAGCCCATGAAACAGAGGTGGAAATTTCGTTTCATATTACATCTTCTCTTTGCAAAGCAATTAAATTGTGATCTACATGCTGAAATTACATTATTCGGTGGATTCTATATTTTTTTTTCTGTTAGTCCTTTTTTTACAAGATAATTGTAACTTCATTAAGCTAGTACCAAGAAGGTATTGCAAGACAGTACAATGAGAAAATCAATCTAGCTCATTACATCTTTTTGACATAATGGAGTCCAAAAAAAATGTTCCACATTTCCTACCTACCCTCGTTGCACCATGAAGACAGACTATGGATACAATTGGATATAAGTCTAGATCGATGTTGTTTTCTTGCTTCAAAATATCTCTTCTTCCTCGAGCCAAATACTCCACATGATGTGCAATTGGATGTTCTTACCTTTTGCTTTTTGTTGTTCCTTTAGTGGTAACATCTTCAATGTACATCTTTGGAATTTTTTCTTTGATTTCCTCTTTTCTGCAAATTGGGGGTAGGGCTACTTCATGGGTGGTGCGGTATGACGACGGTTATCGATTTTGGCAATGCGAATTTCATTTAGGTTGATGACGCAGTGATCAGGTAGACATATTCTATTCTGAATTAAAACATGGCTTCGAGAATTGCTTTTGGATTTGCAGACTAGATGTTGGTGATGCATATTGTTTCGACAAGTCATTTAAATTTTGTTTTTTATTTGAAAAAATTTAGATTTTGTTTTTTACTTGAAAAATTTTCAAAGGAACACAGAGATTCACTATGATGTCGCACATCGTATTGGAGTGGAGTGGATGAAATGGAGGCTTGCGTCCGTGATACTGTGATAAGAATGTGCCACAAAGGCTTAAATGTTAAGTTTTATAGAGTGGTGGTTAGACCTAAAATGTTGTATGAGGTAGTGCGCTAGCCAATCAAGAATGCTCAAATGGTGAGTATGGTCTGGATGGATGTGTGAGCATACTATGAGAGATAGAAGTAGGAACAAAGTTATATAGGACAAGGTGAGAGTCGCCACCGTGGTTAGCCGAATAAGAATTGGGGTAGGTGGTTAGATAGAACATGACACACATCTTCAGTAAGGTGCGGAGGTTGAGGATTAAGGTAGAAGGGTAGGAGGTAGCTGAGTGCTGTCGTACTTCTGTGTGGTAGAGGCAGGAGACTAGTCTCCTCTGCTCATCTTTTCCTTAGTCAGTTGTGTTAGTTGGTATATTGTTATTATTTGGAAAAATTATTGACATTTTATGCATAAATTTTGTTGTACTTGGTACTAAGCTTTGCAGTCTTCAGGTTCTCTAGTTTAAGTTCAGTTTTTCAGCACAGATGCAATTGGAAATTCTTTTTTGATTGTTGAAGGTTGTTATATTGATAATCAAACAACCAGAAGGTGCTGCAGATTGTGAATTTTTTCCGTTAAATTTTTTGTACATCCTGTGCGTAAGCTCATTATTCAGCACATATGCGATTTGGTATATTGTTTTTGATTGTTAAAGGTTGAAATTTTGAAGATCTAGCAATCAGAAGGTGCTGCAGATTGTGCAATTAGGCTCCTTTCCTTTGCTTCAATTGTCGTACTATTTGTTGTTGTTGTTGTTGTTCTTTTCTTCATTATTTTCATCATAGTTTCTTGCTACCATTTTCCATTTTCATACCTGCTTTGGAATGCTTTACTTGAGCTGTGGGTCTTCGGAAACAACCTCTACCTTCATGAGATAGGAATAAGCTTTGCGTACACACCACCCTTCCCAGGCCCCACAAGATTACACTGGGCATGCTGTTGTTGCTGTTATCCTGCTCTGCTCTGACCATATATGTTAAGTAATTGAGGAAGATTTGTAATAGTTCATATTGTATTTTCTATGTCACTTGATTCTTGGGTGGTTTGTATTGTGTAAAGTCGTAAGATTGTTCTCTATTTCAGAGATGAAGATAGTTGTATTAGGAAATTTGGTAGATTTTCTGGAATCAGGGAGCCTACTGTAGCTTGTATAGTGTCAATGTATCCAAGAGTTGTATTATTGATTTCCAAGAGCTTCTATAAACCTAGATAATTCTTTTTGTTTTCTGGGGTTGTACTCTTTTGTTGCTAGTGATTCAGTGTAATATTTTGAGAGTATCGTACTTTATCTTTCCTTGACTTGTAGTTATGTCTTCCTTTCAGCTTTCAACAATTCCAAAGAAGAAAAGTAAAGAAAAGACTTTCCTTCAGCTTTAGAAATTTTATGTGTAGTAGCACTCTGTTTCATCATAATATGCCACTTCGCATAAACTTGTCTCTCCAGAATATTTTTTGTTTTGGCCTTTGGAAAAAGATTAGGGAAATTTTTAATTATTTTAGGAATGTCTTTATATGAATTTTTTCGTGGAGAAGCTTGTTGATCTTGTGCTGGATTTCTTTGGTACATAAACTTGAACAGTAAATGTTTTTTCATTACTTTTAAAAACAATTTCCCCTAGAAGTGTAAAGTATCATGATTGGGAAAACTATATGACTTACTGGGCTATTTAGGTGACATGCCACTTTAAATTCTATTATTACAAATGTACAGTATTCCTGATAAAAAAGAAATAAGGAATTAACTGGCTGCCACTATGTGTTTAAGAGGCTAGTTATGGTTACTAGATAATATTGTAGCTACCTTAAAGGCGTATTTACTTGGTAAATTCACATCAGCATCTTTGTTCAAAATGAGTGCATCACTTTGTCCTTTATCTCGTGACTGATAATCAGGAGTTGTCCCAGGATGTATAGACTAAAGAAGATTGGGTGGCTTTTGTAGAGAAACATATTCTTTTGTAGGTTCTGATTTATGAAATGAAATTGTTTACCTGACCAAAACAACATGGTTAGACATTTTCAAGGATGACATGTGTTAAGGACTTCTCCAATGCTGTTATTTTCATGGATAACTTTTCCCCGTTGTTTTCAGCATGACTTCTCCACTATTGTATTTCCTTCCCAATACTTGTTACTTGAGCTGAGGGCTCATTGGAAACAACCTCTCTACCTTCACAAGGTATGGGAAGGCTACATACACACCACCCTCCCAAACCTAACTTGTGGGTCTACACCGAGTATGTTGTTGTTAAATCTTGTGGTTATGCTGCTTGCTTTCAGTAGAGAGTCCTTTTCTGTTCAGTGTGTGGTGGTAAATGGTAATTATCTTGAGTCAAGGGTCTATCGGAAACAACTTCTCTACTCTGAGGTAGTGGTAAGGTTTGTGTACATTCTACCCTCCCTAGACCCTACTTTGTGGGATTACACTGGGTTTGTTGTTGTTTTATGTGGTGGTAATTATAGATAATGTACTTTCTGAGTTTGTGTAGGCAAGTACACTACATAATGCAATGTATCTTGTCTTTAGGTACCATTATAATGTAACAGATACAAGGCTAGCAGAGCATGTGGAGAAAGGGACTGAAGATGGATTATACATAAGTTGTGTGGCATCTTGTTCCGACTTCTGGGCTATTATCATGGATGCTGGAACCAATTTCACTAGCCAAGTTTATGAGCTATCACAATCATTCTTGCACAAGGTAAATGTGAAGTCCCATTCATTCCACTATACTAAGGAATTATTCATTTGCCATGTACCTCAGTGTATGGTACTTGCATATGTTCATGAAAATACAATAAATTTTTGCCAAAAGCGGCTCACACTCCTACCAAATACTTCCACACAACTGTAATCTGTGTATATTGTATCCGAGTACATGTATGATGTAATATAGTTCTTAATGCACTTCACTGTCGCTTCAACCTGATATTTTAACTATCCTAGTTCTTGCAATGCATTATTTACAGGAGTGGATTATGGAACAGTGGGAGAAGAACTATTATATTAGTTCTCTTGCTGGTGCTACCAATGGAAGCTCTCTTGTTGTAATGTCAAAAGGTGTGTTCTCTAGTTTCATAGTTGAGCGTGTGCAAGTATACACAATGAGTAAACATTGTAACCTGAATGGTTTGAAGGCCTTCCCCCCATCTCAGTGGCAAAATGAGAACCCTGTTGTTGAAGGCTTTACCTTTATGCCTTTCGTCTCCAGGTAATGGACTTCCTTTAAGAAAGAATGTTAAAATTATTATTTTGTATTTGCAGGCACACAGTTCAGTCAGCAGTCTTATAAAGTAAGTGAGTCATTCCCATTCAAGTGGATAAGCAAGAAGTGGAAAGAAGGGTTCAATGTAACCTCCATGGCAACTGCTGGAAGTAGGTGGGCGGTTGTTATGTCTCGTAATTCAGGTGTCAGTAACCAGGTTGTTCCTCTTTCTTTGTCTGCATGTTTGTGATCATCTCTTCTGCCCACTACGTCTTATTTCATTAATACTTTATTGTAACAATATAAGCCTAGGCTAAGAGGATACTGTCCATATCTTGGTTTTTTTTTCTTTGGACAGTTGTTGGAAGATTGTTGAATTATAACAGATCTATTATGGAAATTTGCTAGAGCTAAATAGTAATGTCATGGAACGTATATTTGGTACAAGGAAGTAAAGGAGTAATTGTTACTCAATGGTTGAGCGAAAACAACAAATGAGTGATGGGGCCTACAGGGCTTTAAGCATAAAGCGAGTCATAAAGGGTTTCTCTGAAGTGAAGTGCCTAATTTATCCATATACAGAAGTTGCAAAACATGTCGGTACTTATGACATCCAGCTGGAAATACAATTACCTCTTTCTTTTTTATTAAAGGAATTAAAATTTCTAGCTTTGTATTCAGTATTAGCAACTCAAGTTGAGTTATCACTGGAAGTACCTTGAGAAGAGGGCTAGAGAAAGATGATTTTAATGGCAAAATTGATAATCAATTTTCAATTAGTAAACCATAAGAAACAATTAGTACCTATCATCATTTAATTTCATGATTATCGCCTTTAGTAACTCTACTTATTGAGTTGTTGAGAGAAACAGAAGAGAAGTCCTACACAAAACTCATCTTCGTGTTATTTTGCTCTTTTTAGTAGGTGCTTAACATTTTGTCCCTCCCGTTTTTATAAGAAGCGCATGTGTCTCTACGATGTTACTTCTAGCTTGGTTTCATCTGTCTCTCCTCCTATCATGCACTCATACTATCTTAAGATAAAGTTGCTTTTTTTTCCTGATAGGTAGTGGAGCTTGATTTTCTTTATCCAAGTGAAGGCATTCATAAACGATGGGACAATGGTTATCGTATTACAGCAACAGCTGCTACATTAGATCAAGCTGCTCTTATCCTGAGTGTGCCTCGACGAAGGCCTGGCGATGAGACTCAGGAGACATTGAGAACATCTCAGTTTCCAAGCACACATGTTAAGGTAATATAGGTAACTTGTGATGTGGAATGGTGTTATCATCTGATTTAGCTGAATATGTCTAGTAGAGCTTAGGTACATATAGTGAGAGGAAAGAGGAAATTCTTTATCTTGTATTTAATATCTTTCAAAAGCTTATTTTTCGTGGTTGTATTATGAATAATATTTGGAGTCTCCAATCCATGTAGGGAAACCTCCTGTTTAAAGAGTTATTACATGTTGGTTATTTAGATGAGAGTAAGTAATCACTTTTTAATGCACCTTTTTTTTGTGCCAGGAAAAATGGGCAAAAAATCTCTATCTTTCCTGTCTCTGCTATGGACGAACTGTATCTTGAGAGGATGGAAAATCTGATGTTGGACATTTTTCCTTCACCCCTTTTATTTTCTGTTTTCTAGTTCTCTCATTGTCAGTCAATTGTAAAAAGTGAGGAAATCTTAATTATGGTGGCAGTTGCTTCTTTTAGCTTGTTTGGATAGTGGCAAACTTTCTCGTCTCTTGTGTACATACAATTAACAGCACAAAATTACAAATCTATGAATCTTTTATATCTGTTGTGTTGGGTGTTAGTTTTTCTCCATTATTATTAGGAAATGGATGGAAAAACGAGAGCTTGGTGTAGTGGCTTTATTCATGACCCAAAACAGACAGTCAGTTTGATCCCACAATGAAAGTGAGAAATTTTACAGCTTGAAAAGATATTTAAGATGTTCAATCATTACTATGTCGTATGGTGTGAAGGCTGGAGAAATGGGTGAGAAAGAAAAGGGGAGCGGGTGTTTAAAATAAAATCAAAATGATGATAGATTTCATTGCTCAAACTACCGTTGGCTCCCCTTGTAGGAGAAATGTTTGATACACAAAATTATTCAACAAGTATTTGTTACTTGTTGAGGTCCCAATCAAAGTAATCTCTCTGGTATGAAGGAAAACACACTTTAAGGTTCACTGTTGGGAATCCTGCTGGGGACAGAGTGCTCTGGTTTGTGTTCACATTCAAAATCAATATGAACAAATGCACGTTCGACTTGAGGAAGTTTCTCCAGCTTTATTTGTAGACCCTCTCCGATAACATGTGCTTCTTTCAATGGCAAATCTTCCGGGAGTTCAATATCAACCTGTGACGAATTAAGCCACATTGCAAAGTCAGTCGAGTTGGTTCATACTCTACATATCATGCTACTGGAGACTGACTGACCTCAACAAAGTACAAAACACCAAAGGTATATGCTCGAACTGTATCAACACGCTTCACTTGAGGGTGTCTCATAACAAGATACGTTAACTTCTGCAGAACTTCAGCAGGGGCTGACTGTCCCACTAGTGACACTGCATCAACAACTTCATTTTAATGTATTCATATATGTATATATCTATATATATATAAGAGTTTTTTCACTCAAAAGGGTAAGTGGGAAAACAAGTACGAATTGAACAAGTACACATTTTCATTAGGAACAGACCTGCATTCTCTATCACAGCGCCTGACCAATTTGTGATTGTGTAAATAGCAAGGATGAGAGCACCAACAGGATCAATCCACCAGTACAACTTATCACCAAGTACAGCTGCTATCAATCCCACTACATTAGTAACCACGTCGAAATAGTGATCCTGACAATTTAGGTAAATCAATCATCACGACAAGTCACAAGGTAAAAAGATACGTCACACATGAGACACACACACCTTTGCATATGCACGAACAATGTCGTTTCCTGAGCTTCTGCAGTAAAGCCACAGGGCAAGTTTTACCACTGTGGCAGTCAACATTACTGAATATAACCATGCAAGCTGATTCAAAGCCATCTTTTCAGGAGGTTTATTTTCAACTAGTTGTTCCAGAGCCTGGATCAACACCTGAAAGCCTAAAAAGGAAAGCACACGATTATACAACAACTCACATGGCTGGTGCTAATTCCCCTATATACAACTTTCTAGTCTTGTTTGGCCTTTTCCTTAGGATCAAGAATTAACATACATACCAAGTGTAGCCATAATAGCAGCAAACACAATTATTCCAACGGGCTGCACTCTCAATTTTCCTATAGGATATTTATAGACATTAATATTTTTCATCGACAGATGAGTGAACCATAGTATGCCACCAGCCATGAGGTCAAGCAATGAATCCAACGTAGATGCAGCGATAGCTAAGGAGCCACTCTTCACTGTGGCATAGATCTGCTATGTGTCACATTTACAATTGCATAAAAATGTTGCAGGACAAATAATAGATACTAGTTTAATTCTCATACAAGTAATTTCTGGTCACACCTTAAGAGCCAGAAGTATAACATTTGCACAATTGGATACTGTCATTGCTCTCTCATGTTGAGCTTCTTCTTCAAGATCCTCTTCATCAATTTCATCAGACGCGACTGCAATATCAACTTCCTCGAATGACTTCAATGTCTCAAACTGTCTTTCATAGTATTCCTTTTCTCCTAAAAAAATAGTCAAAAGAGGATATGATAGCAGATATGAGTCCTAATTTAACATCAAACAGTAGTACTTAGTCTATACACCAAATTTAATTAATTAAAAATAGCAAATTCTTGAATATACTTAACTAACAATATAATCCCCCAACACACAATGACAATAAATAATAAATTACCTTTGGTTAATTCAGAGATATTATAATTAATGAGGGATGAAGCTTCTGAATCAATATCACAAGACTTGATCACCTTATCTGGAAGCCTTAACAAAAAATCATGCCGGAGTCCACTTCCTGTAAGCTTCCATCCCTCCAACAATGGCATTTTAGTACTCTCTAATTCTCCCTCCATTATCACAACTTCTTCATGTACGTAATAATTTGCTATTCATCAGTATTATATATATACACACACACTTTTTAACAATAGATGAGTAGTATTTTTTAATTATTATACATAGAAACACAAAGTCACACGTATTATAAAATATTTTTTGTAAGCAAAGAAAATGTCTCTGACTTAATTCTCAACAGCCATCTTTCTAAGATTCCAAAAATTATTCTCTTTTCAAAACTTCTCTAATGTAAGAATAATTAAGAAATTATGTTAGTAAGAACGGAATATTATTGCAAATTAAACAAGCGTACATACATTGACTAAATATAAATTATTTTTTTAAATAAGGTACACAAGTTATATAATATACATTTGTTTTGCTTACTGATGAAATATAATCAATTATAGCAAGGTTGTTGCTGTTTTTATCAAGTTACTATTTAATGATTGTAATTAAAAAAAAAAAACAAGTTAACAATGACGATAATAAATGAACAAATAAAAACTGAAGCATGGAATAAGCCAATAATTAATTATTCACATTATCATATTATTCTCTTTCAAGGAGACTTCTGCATATCATAGAAAAGTTGACATGGACTAAATTATTACAACACCATACGAGTGAGATTTCAAAAGTATATTGTGCACATTATTCATAATATTTTTATAAAAAACAAGGAGACTGGTCTTATTTTTATTAAAATTGTCCAAGTACCCATTTTTTCTTTTTTTATGTGCAATAATTCATGGATTTTGGGTGATATGTGATCCCAATGATTTTTTGGTCGAATTTTTTGTGGACGTCCATGATGATTTTATTAATGATGTGTGTTGGTCTGGAAGGGCAAACGTTGGATTTTGGGTGATATAGTCAACGATCTGTTTTGGCGAACAATTGTCTAACAGCCAAAATGACTCATTTTGGAGGTCAAATGAGCCCGAAGTAAGTAAACCCTTCATTTTTTGATTTTCGTGTGCTATAATCTATGATTTTTTTGTGATCCAGAATTCTGACGTCTTTTTGTCGAAATTTTTTGTGGACGTCTGTTAAGACGTCAACTATAAAGTCAATTGACCCTAACGGACTAAACTATCCATTTTCAAGGTCAAACGAGCCCCGAAGTAGGTAAATCCCATTTAGCCAATTTTCATGTACTATAGTCCTGGTTTTTTTTGTGATCCAGAATTTCCATGTCTTTTTTGCCCAATTTTTTGGTGGACATTCTTTAAGATGTTTACTATAGAGGCAGTTGTCCCTCACGGCCAAAACGATCCATTTTGAAGGTCAAATGATCCCCGGAGAAGGTAAGCCCCTTATTTTGTCATTTTTCGTGTGTTATATCCATGATCTGTTTCGGTGATACGAAATTCCGATGTTTTTTTTGCCCAAATTTTTTATAGACGTCCTAAACCAAAACGGTCTAATTTGAAGGTCAAACAAGCCCAGAGTAGGTAAACCCCGTATTTTGCCAATTTTCTTGTGCTATAGTCCATGAATTTTTGGTGATCAAGAATGCGATATCTTTTTTGCCCAATATTTTCGTGGACGTCCGTTACGACGTTAGCTATGGAGTCAATTGGGCCTGATGGCCAAAATGACCCATTTTGAAGGTCAAACGAGCTCCGAAGTAGGTAAACCCCTTATTTTATCAATTTTCATGTGCTACAGTCCACAACTTTTTTTGGTGATCCAGAATTCCTACGTCTTTTTTCTCCAAATTCTTTGTGGATGTATGTTATGACGTTAACTATTGAGCCAATTGGCCTTGATAGCCAAAACGACCCATTTTGAAGGTCAAACGAGCCCTGGGGCTGGTAAACCCTCCATTTTGCCAATTTTCGTATGTTATATAGTTTATGGATCCATAATTTTGATGTCTATTTTGCCCAAAATTTTCGTGGACATCCTTTAAGAAGTTATATATGGAGTCAGTTGGCCCTGACGTCGAAAACGACCTACTTTGAAGGTCAAACGAGCCCCTAAGCAGGTAAACCCCATAATTTTTTCAATTTTAGTGTGCTATAGTACACGATCTTTTTTGGTGATCCAAAAATTCCGACGTATTCTTTCTCTAACTTTTTTGCGGACGTCCATTATGACGTTATGTATGGATATAGTTGGACATGACGACTAAAATGACCTATTTTGAAAATCAGACGAGCTCAGAGCATGTAAACCCCACATTTTATCGATTTTCATGTGTTATAGTCCATAATTTTTTGGTGATCAGGAACTTCGACGTCTTTTTTGTCTAAATTTTTTGTGGACATCCGTTAAGACGTTATTTATAGAGCCAATTGACCTTGACAACCAAAACAGTTCAATTTCAAGGTCAAACGAGACCTGAAGCAGGTAAAACCCATTTTGTTAATTTTCGTGTACTATAGTATAGTCCATAGATTTTTTGTGATCCAAAATTCCGACGTCTTTTTTGCTCAAATTTTTGGTGGACATCCGCTAAGACGCTATCTATGGATCCAGGTTGCCTTGAAAGCCAAAATGATCCATTTTGAAGGTCAAACAAGCCCCAGAACAGGTGAACCCCTCATTTTGTCGATTTTCGTGTGCTGTAGTCTATGATATTTTTTGGTGATCCAGAATTCCGACGTCTCTTTTTTTCAAATTTTTTGTGGACGTATGTTAAGACGTTAGGTACGGAGCCAGTTGTCTCTGACGGCCAAAACAACTCACTTTGAAGGTCGAACGAGCCTTGGAGCAGGTAAACCCTCTATTTTGTAAATTTCTGTGTGTTATAGTCCACAATCTTTTTTGATTATCGAAAATTTTGATGTCTGTTTTCTCCAATTTTTTGTGGAGGTACGTTAAGACATTAGCTATAGTCACTTGGCCTCGACAGCCGAAAGGGCCCATTTCGCAGGTCAAACGAGTCTCGGAGCAGGTAAACCCCCATTTTACCGATTTTCATGTGCTATAGTCCATGGATTTTTGGTGATACCAAATTTTTTGTAGACGTCCGTTAAGACGTTCGCTATGGATCCAGTTGTCCCTAACGGCCAAAACAATCCATTTTCAAGGTCAAACGAGTCCTGAAGCAAGTAAATCTCATTTGCTAATTTTTGTGTACTATAGTTCATAATTTTTGGTTATCCAAAATTCCGATGTCTTTTTTGCTCAATTTTTTTGTGGAAATCCATTAAGACGTTTTATACAGAGCGAGTTGGCCATGACGGGCAAAATGATCCATTTTGAAGGTCAAATGAACCATGGAGCAGGTAAACCCCTCATTTTGCCAATTTTGTGTGCATAGTCCGACGTCTTTTTTGCCGAAATTTTTTGTGGACGCCTGTTAAGTCGTTAGCTATATAGCCAGCTGTCCATGACGGCCAAAACGACCTATTTTGAAGATCAAACATGTCCCATAGTAGGTAAACCCCTCATTTTTGCCGATTTTCGTGTCTTATAATCAATGGATTTTTGGTGATCCGGAATTTCTACATCTTTTTTGCCTAATTTTTTTGTAGTCATCCTTTAAGACATTACCGATTGATCGAATTGACTCATTTTCAAGGTCAAACGAGCTCCGAAGTAGGTGAGACTCATTTAATCGATTTTCGTATAATATAGTCCATGGATTTTCGTTGATCAAGAATTCCAATGTAACTTTTAGCCAAATTTTTCGTGTGCATTTTTTAAGATGTTACTTATGTAGCTAGTTGACCTTGACAACCCAAACAATCCATTTTGAAGGTCAAATGAGCCCTGGAGCAGGTAAACCCCCATTTTATCGATTTACGTGTGCTATAATCCACGATCTTTTTTATGATATAGAATTCTAACTTCTTTTTTGACCAATTATTTTCTAGACGTTTGTTAGACGTTATCTATTGAACCAGTTGGCCTTGACAGCCAAAACGGCCTATTTTGAAGGTCAAACGATCTTCGAAGCAAGTAAACCCCATATTTTATCGATTTTCATGTGCTATATAGTCTATGGATTTTTGGTGATCCAAAATTCCGACGTCTCTCTTGCCCAAATTTTTTGTGGACGTCCGTTAAGACGTTAGCTATGGAGCTTGTTGGTCCTGATGGCTAATACGACCTATTTTTAAGGTCAAACAAGACCCAAAGCATGTAAACTTCATTTTGTTGCTTTCATGTAATACAATCTATGGATTTTTGGTGATCCAGAATTCTGGCGTATTTTTTGCTCAAATTTTTTGTGGACATCCATTAAGACTTTATCTATGGAGTCAGTTGGCCTTGAAATCCAAAACAACTTTGTTTGTAAAACGAGTCCCAGAGCAGGTAAATCCTTCATTTTACCTTTTTTTTTCATGTGCTATTGTCCACGATTTTTTTTGGTGATTCAGATTTTTAAAGTCTGTTTTGCCCATTTTTTGTGGATGTCCATTAAGACGTTAACTATGGAACCAGTTGGCCTAACAACCAAACTAACCCGTTTTGAAGGTCAAACGAGCCCCGAAGTAGGTAAACCCCCCTCTCCATTTTGTCGATTTTTCTGTGCTAGTCCATGAATTTTTGGTGATCCAATATTCTGACATCTTCTTTGCTCAAATTTTTTGTGGACGTCGCTTAAGACGTTAATAGATCCGATTGGACTTGATGCCCAAAACGATCCATTTTCAAGGTCAAACGAGCCCCAAAGCAAGTAAACCTATTTTGTCGATTTTTGTGTAATATAGTCCATGAATTTTCCGTGGTCCAAAATTTTGACGTCTTTTTTTGCCTAGATTTTTTTGTGAACGTCCGTTAAGACTTTATCTATTGACCTAGTGGGCCCTGACGACCAAAATGACCCATTTTTGAAAAGGTCAAATGAGTTCGGAGCAAGTAAATATCTCATTTTGTCAATTTTTATTTGCTATAGTCCACGAACATTTTTAGTTATCTAGAATTTCGATGTCTTTTTTGTCTTTTTTTTACTAGACGTTCGCTAAGACGTTACAGTTGACCTTGAGGGCCAAAACGATCCATTTTGAAAGCCAAACGAGTCCCTAACGACCAAAACAATCTAATTTGAAGGTCAAATGAGCGCAGAGCAGGTAAACTCCTAATTTTGCCGATTTTCAAGTGTTAGTCCACGATCTTTTTTGCTGATCCAAAATTTTGACGTCTTTCTTTCCCAATTCTTTTGTGTACGTCCATTAAGGCAATTGCTATGTAGCCCATTGGCTCTGACGGTGAAAATGACCCATTTTGAAAGTTAAACGAGCCCCAGAGCAGGTAAACCCCCAATTTTGCCGATTTTCATGTGTTATAGTCCATGAATTTAGTGATCTAGAATTTTGATGACTTTTTTGCCCAAATTTTTCATTGAAGTCCGTTAAGCCGTTAACTATGGATTCAGTTGTCCGTGACGGTCAAAACAACCCATTTTCAAGGTCAACGAGTCCGCAAGCAGGTAAACCCCATTTTGGCAATTTTTATGCACAGTCCATGGATTTTTGGTGATCCAGAATTCTGACATGTTTTTTCTCAAATTATTCGTCAACGTCCGTTAATACGTTATCTATGGAGCCCGTTGGCCCTGACACCCAAAACGACCCATTTTGAAGGGCAAACGAGCCTAAAAAAGGTAAATCTCTCATTTTATTGTATTTCGTGTGCTATAATCCACAATCTTTTTTGGTGATCTAGAATTCTGAAGTCTCTTTTTCCTAAATTTTTTGTGGACGTCCATTAAGACGTTAGCTATGGAGCTAGTTGGCCTAACGGCCCAAAAGACCCATCTTGAAGGTCAAACGAGCTCAAGAGCAGGTAAATTTTACTTTGGTCTGGAGTGTCAAACATTAAAATTTTCAAGTTAAATGAGGCCTGGAACAGGAAAACTATTTTTTCTATTTTTCGTGCGATATATTTCATGAATTTCGGTGATATATGATCTGTTATCTTTTTGGATGAATTCTTTTGTGCGCATCTGTGATGAACTATAAAATGGTGTGTGTAGGTCCGAATGGGTAAACTTCCACATTTTGAAGTTCAAATGATGCCTAGAGCAGAAAATATTGATTTTTTTATTTTTTCGTGTTTTAGTCCATGAACTTTGGGTGATATGTGATCCCGACGGTTTCTTGGCCGATTTCTTTGCCGGCGTTCGAGACAACCTTATTAATGGTGTGCATTTGTCTGGGGGAAAAACATCGATATTTCAAGATCAAACGAGGCCCATAACAGAAAATATCAATTTTTTATTTTTCGTGTGGTATAGTCCATGAATTTGGTTGATATGTGATTTTGATAGTTTTTGGCCAATTTTTTTGAGCGTGTTTGTCACAACCTATTTAATTACGTATGTTGGTTCGGGGAAAGAACATAGAAAATTTCAATTTAAACAAGGCCTGAAATGAGAATTACTGTTTTTCCATTTTTCTTGTGCACAGTTCATGAAGTTTTGGTAATATGTGATTTCGACGTTTTTTTGGTCAAAATTTTTGTCGGCATCCGCGACGATGTTTTTATTAGTGCACGTTGGTTTGAAGGGGAAAACGTCAGCATTTTCAACTTCAAACGAGGATCGAAATGGGAAATACTAATTTTTCCATCTTTTGTGTGCTATACTCCATGAATTTGTGGTGATATATGATGCCGATGATTTTTAGGTCCAATATTTTTGTGGGCATCCGTGACAACTTAATTTAATGACATAAGTTGGTCTTGAAGGGAGAATGTTAGAATTTTCAAGTTCAAACCAGTAATGGAACGAGAAATATCGATTTTTCCTTTTTTTCGTGATAGTCCATCGATTTTAGGTGATATGTGATCCCGATGATTTTTTGGTCGTGGGCGTTTGTGACGACCTTATTAATGATGTGCATTGGTCTAGAGGGGTTAACACTTGAAATTTCAAGTGCAATTACTGATTTTTTAATTTTTCATGTGGTATAATCTATGGATTTTTGGTGATATGACTATTTTTTTGTCAAACTTTTTTATGGGTGTCCATTACCTACGATTATAGTTGCCACAAATGTAAAATGTAATTTTTGGGGTACCTTTATAATAATTAGAGGAGGTTATAGTTTCCATTTATTCTTTTTTTAGCGGCTAATTTATATGATTTAGTGGCGGTTTTAGTTTCCATTCATCCTTTTTTTAGCGGCTAATAATATATGATTTAGTGGACAACTAATAGTAATTTTAGCGACCAGATTCATGACTTTTAGCAGCCGTTCAGTCGCCACTAATGGTGACATATAGCGACCAGATTCCTCACTTTTCGCGACCAGATTCCTCACTTTTCGCGACCAGATTCATCACTTTTAACGACCAGATTCATATCTTTTAGCGACCAGCTTCATGAGTTTTAGCGACCAGATTCATGACTTTTAGCGACCAGATTCATATTTTTTAACGACCAGATTCATATCTTTTAGCGACCAGATTCATGACTTTTAGCGACTACATTCATCACTTTTAGCGACCAGATTCACATCTTTTAGCGACCAGATTTATATCTTTTAGCGACCATATTCATGTCTTTTAGCGACCAGCTTCATAACTTTTAACGACCAGATTCAATCACTTTTAACGACCAGATTCATCACTTTAGCGACTACATTTATTACTTTTGGCGACCAGATTCATAACTTTTAACGACCAGTTTCATGATTTTAGCGACCAGTGTTCATATCTTTTAGCGACCAGTGTTATTGCTTTTAGGGACCAGTTCATACTTATAGCGACAAGATACACATCTTCTAGCGACAAGAGTTATTGCTTGTCGCGACCAGATTCATCCCTTTTAGCGACCAGTTTCATGACTTTTAGCAATTAGATACATAACTTTTAGCGACCACTTTCTTACCTTTTAACGACCAGTTTCATACCTTTTAGCGACCATATTCATCACTTTTAGCGACCAGATTCATAACTTTTAGCGACCAGTTTCATGACTTAGCCGGTAGTTTTAGTCGCCACTTAGTTACATTTAGCGACCAGATCCATGACTTCTAGTGATCAGATTCATAACATTTAGCGGTGGTTTTAGCCGCCACTAATAGTTACATTTAGCAACCAGTTTCATATCTTTTCGCAACCAGAAACAGAACTTTTAGCAACCAGATTTATTAGTGGTGGTTTTTGTCGTCACTAATAGTCAGCCTCCGAAGTACCATACTCATGATGCTTACTTTGGCTTGGAAGTACAAAGGTTTCCTATAGTGATCAAGCCAATTACAATACCATTTGATATTTTGACAAAGAAGCATGATTAGTGAGACAACATAAAGAATTGTTTATGATACAACTATACGTGCATTTGCTATGCTACATTGTAAAGAATGTTTCCTATCTTTCGTTTAATGCTTACATCATCAGAAATTGCAGCATTATTACTAAAAAGCTGTAAAATGCAACTTGTACATTTGGTACAACATAGACATTCGATGTTCCGGATCTGGACACAATGACATATCCTCTAGTGCATATCCTTGTCCTCACTGCCAATACCTGCACAACAATAGGTCAGTCTATAACCACATAAAGCTCTCTTTGGGATAACAGTTTTAAGGAAACACATAATAATCTGGCTATCCCAACTGAACAGAGGTTTGTATTCTGTAGACAAATGCATTTATCTTCTCCTCATTAGCTCTCAATCTATCAATGATACTTGTCATGATGCTTTGCACAAACGGTTAAGAAGCTTAGCATGATACTTGAAGGTTCTAGCAAGGAATATAAAATGCAATGGAGTATATAGTTGGCAATCCTGTCTCTCGAGGTTACTTGTTGAGATAGTTAATTTAGTGAATCAAGCTTTGTAGGAAAGATAGTTGAGAGTGTAAATGAAAGCAAGCATGGCAAGAAGGGCACCGAGGCACGAATTTACCTAAATATGCTTTTTAGTTTGATACAACTATTGGACAATGCCATTTCTGTATAGATGTTGGTTCAGGAAAGCCACTGAAGGGACATGTTAAGATGACTGATAATTAGAATGTCACCAGAGACTAGATAGTAGGTTTTTGTCTATGAGAAAGATCCATTGTGGAATCACCAGGAAATGAGTTTGGAGGTTAAGAAATTAGCTGGGCTGTGTTTGATTGTCTTCTGACTCCACAATTCAAAATGCAGCTTGAAATAGTACAGAAGAGGTAAGCACACATTAACTGATCACTCTACATCTAAAGTTCTGAGAAAATGATTTAAAAATGTTCTGAGCAGTTGATGCCTTTTTTTCCCGAAGTATATCTTCCCGCATTCAGTAGTTAACATAGGCAGAGCTGCAAAGTACACAGAAGTGAGAAATTTGATATATGTATCTGGAGTTTGATCACCATAAGCATGTCTTAAGAGTTCGTGATCAAACTTGGACACAAGATCAAAAAAATTGATGAAAAGGTACCAAGGAGATACGAATGCCACTTCACGTCCCGCCCCACCCTTTTCTCATATGGTCCTTTTCAGGGAAGAGGTTGGGAAGCCAGGCAGTAACTTTAGAATTCAACTTCATATGATTAGTTATTTTTTAAACACAGAAGAACCACAGTGAAATCAATCATTTTCTAGCTTCAAGTATATTCCCGTAAATGCTCACGGCCAGCTTTCAGTGAATTAATTACTATAATTTCTTTCACTAACATCACATGGACACCTCTCTTATTGAGGACCACTTCAAAATAAAAAAATATTTTTTCCAGGAATTTCCACTACACTAATTAAACAGGAAAGGAAGCAGAACTCAAACAAAGAGATCATACATGTAATAATTTCAAAATTTTGAATTTTGCTTACCCGATTACTCAAGAAAGTTACAGAATTCCCAATCTTCTTTTGACAGGTCAAGGTACTGAACACAGCCATCTTCAAACATGATCTGTTAGGAGATGGGGAGGTTAAAACAGAAATCATCAGCCAAATCTAACCAAGTCCATTATACAACAACAACAAAAAATACAGCTTCCTTACAAAGTGTTTTTTGGTGATGGCATCAAACCGTTTTACAATTCCAAAGGACCTGGGGAACACAGAGTATATAGAAGTCCTTAGCAATGGGATCTGAAAGAAGTAAAACTTGAACAAGCAAAAAAAAAAAAAAAAAGAAACCCAAAGAATAATGGCCAACTGAAGAAAGGGTTTCCTGTGAGAAACTTCATTAAGTCTTAGCTACTCCACCCGTATCAATTTGTTTGACTTTTTTTTTTTAACTCTTTAGTTCTAAGTATCCACATGACATGTTTAAAACCACAAGAATAAAAGACATTTTGGTACAAATTACATACCTTTAGTTCAAGACCACAAGATTCAAAAGTCATTTTTTTATTTTCTTAAACTCCATTTCAAGTCAAAACCAAACAAAGTGATCTCATCCCATAACCATAAAGAAGGACCTCTCTTCAGGATCAGTTCCGTCTCTCTTGAAAAGGACGCCAGACACTTTTTCTTTTGGACATGGGATTTTCCAGATGGATCAAAAAAGACTTTTGGAGTAAGAAAGAGAAACTATTTTGCCTAATAAAATTAAATTTGGACCTAACTCAACCCAAAAACTAAACCAAAAGAGGCAAGGATCGTCAAAAATCTTTATAGGAAACAACAATACACTCCCTCAACCAATTGGGACATACTAACACTCCCTCTACGTCCAGGCAAGACATTTAGAACATGAAATAACATAACTTAGAGGCTCACAATTGGATAGTTTCAGCAATAGGACGAATCTTACTTTAATACCATGTTAAAAAATGAAATTTGACCTAACTCAACCTCAAAAGTTAATTCAAGAAGTGAGAATTGTCTAAAATAAGAAGACAACGACCCACTTTCATCATCAATGTGGAACACTCTGAATGCCCCTATAAATCAAATTTGCAGAAGTATCACATACCTTGTTTTAGAGGAGCGAATTATTCTTATAACTTGACCAATGCAACTACGAGGTCGCCTTATTTTTATGTCAGAATCATAACCTGAGCTTCCTGAATAAGGAGGATACAAGTTAAATAGAAGATAAACTAAAGTCACCAGTGCAAAAGTCAAGAAAGTTGCAAACAAGAGTAGCCTACCTATTCGTGGAACTCCAGTTTGATATACCTGGTGAAAAGATTAAATAATGTTATCATGTTCATTATTGAAAAGCAAAATGTTCAAGATTCGAACACATAGTGATGGAAATATAAACCACTATGTTTTGTATTACATGTATTTAAGGGGTTTATTACTTTCATTTAAAATTTCCTATTTAGGGAACATAGCAGATGCAACTCCTTTGATCCTTATGACATACTGCAAATAATGGCAGAAAAGCAGAGAGACTAATAAAAAGGAAAGAACAAGTAGCTATGTTATTTCCCTTAACTATGTTCTCATTTCTTTTAATCAATTTTAGATACGAGATGACTAGTTAATTAGGAGCTTTTTTATTACACTGTAACTAAGAATAAGCACTAAAGTTGCCCAAATCATATCTCCTGACTGGTGAAGCTATAGATCGTGGTTCCTCAGGAATCCAGGTCTACACCTTTATCATCTAAGTTTGTAAAACTGAGACACATATCTACAATCTTAACTCAGTAATGGAAAATCTGAGTCTATGAGGATACCAGACACTGCCAAACAAAATTAGACTCTGCCGATCATCCAACTCAGAACACACTTTATGTGCTATCCTGCAGCCCTTGCCCTTCTACCAAAAAAAAACCACCCAAACCCCACCCAACAGACACGCGCATTTACCCTCATGATCCAAGCTATTCCTCTCCCTTGAGACGAGGGTCTACCAGAAATAGCCTCTCTATCTGCCAAGGTCTGGGGTAAGGTCTGCGTACACTCTACCTCCCCCAGAGCCCACTCGTGGGACTATATTGGGCGTGTTGTTGATGATGATCCAAACTATTCCTCTTAGTATAAGTATTTATGACATTTCAATTCAGAATAAATCTTGTCATATGCATAGGAAGATTAATCTTCATGGTCTCATTATTAGGCATCAGAATAGGGTTCTTCTACGGGTCTGTCCAACTGGTTAGAAAAATCAAGGACACTACTTTTTCTTAGATTGTAATTTAGGGGAGCTTCTTGTCTACCTTCGAACTAAACACAGGAACTGAAGAAAGATAAATGAGTGAATAGAAGTACAATAGCCACCTCCTTTATCAATTGAATCACAGGAAACCAGTAAAAATGAGTTCTCATACACGGAAATATGCATCTAGTCAAGAAACTTCCAAGCCAATAATAACTATTATTGGTAAAAATTCCAAAGCAAATTACTGAAGCTCATCAAGAATCACACAAATGTTTCCAAATCTCTCAAGACTCAAGTTATAGATATTGTAAGAGATACATACATGACGTGTAGATAGAAGTGCTTTCAATTTGGGAGAGGTGGCAGCCACCTGACATGCCACTATCTTTAATGCGGTATCTGAAGCAGGGAGTTTTGGTTTGTTAGGTTTAACGCCCAGCTTTCTCCTACATCTTACAGCACCACAGTGGCAATCTTGATCTGCACCAAACTGAACAAACCTGCTACACTTGTTAGATTCAAATGCAATGTACATTCCAAGAAGGTTTATTTAATCTCTCAGAAGAATAACACACTGCACACCTTACAGGTGGAAAAAAATTAAGTAAAATTAAAGAGCAGCTTCATACTGGTAATCATAGGTCAGATGCTCGCCCCTTTTAATGTCTCGTGTTGCAAATATGCCAATTCTTGTTTCACCATCAATCATCCTAAAAGAAAAAGCCGGACATGGAAATGAAATGTAATATAAAGTTGAATCTCTGGGAATGGAGGTTGAGAATATAGAAGTACGATTAATTATTTAGCTATTTCTTTACCATTTCTGCATCTCAGTATTTGGACAACAACTATGATTAATGTATCGGGATTTGTTGCCCTTGTAAGTGGCATCAATCACCATATCCCGATTGATTTCACACAAGTAGAAGTTTGTTTCTCCACTATGCTTCATTTTCCAAAGCCTCTCTTCACATGTTTTGTCATCAATAACTGCAGTGGTAAGCATATTTCCTTGCTAAATGAAGTTCAGAATGCACAAAACATAAATTATTCCTCAAAATATAATCAAAAAGTGAAATAACTCACCTTCTCCAACATACTCTATAACAAAGTCTCCTCGTTTGATATCTTCATCTGCCACAATTCCAGAGCCACATTTTTCAGTCTGCATGTTACATGTCAACAAACTTGACCAACCATGTATATAATGACCAAAAGTTTGAGGAAGAATATGATACAACTAATTTCAAAAGAAAGCAAAGAAATAAAGGTGATAATGTAACCTCTTCTAATTTCTTTCAAAATACATGAGAGACACAAAATGACACAATAAACAGATTAAACAATCACTCCCCTCTGGACGTCCTTTTTCTTAATGTAACAACTCTAAGACTGCTCTACAGATATTCTCTACAAATAATCAGACATCAGGTTCATCTATGCAGTGTTTAACATTGATTTTTTCACTCCTGCTCAGGGTGTAAAAGTTAATGAGACCAAGTTAGAATGGTATTCATTGTTTAGGTCAAAAACAGATGTAGGATGAGTGTCACTATCTAGATGACAAGGAAAGTCATAATTCTCTAGGTAACTAATTTTAGGCAGTATTTTCCTGGTAATAAAATTGGCAGTAGACAAACTTAAGCAGAAGTAAACCAAAATGAAGGAATAAGGGAATTGCAACCGTCACATGGATAATTCAGCAACCCTTAAAGAAATAAACCACAAACAAGAACATTGATAGAACTTCCTTCATTTTCTCTTGTTTTTCATGAAAGTAATTGATTTCATTGATGGCATCCAGTAGATGCAGAAAATGAAGAGTACAAAGTGCTAGAAAATTGGTGAAACTTCTATTCATTCTATCTTTAAGAATAGCTAGACAACACTTTGATGAAAATTGAAATGGGGAACTCAAGAGCTTCTTTACTTGGTGAAACAACTGCCAAGAAAGGAATAGAAAGAGACTATTCACTAGGATGAAAATTTATCCAAGTCCAAAATACTTTTTTTTTTAACTTGGTAACTTTGTATTATACACAAAACAACAAATGGGTTGTATTGAAACCTTAAATACAAGTGTACTCAAATTTTCTCTGCTCTATGATCAAATTGAGTCTAGAACATCAATAATAAGAGATAGTGTCATTTGAGTACAACTGATTACACCAAAAAACTAAAAAAGTAGTAGTTAAGTTTAACTTTCTGCACATTGTTCAGTATGCTCTCAACACATGTTGAATTCCTCTCTTTCCAGATAACCCACCATATAGCACTAGGGATAATTCTCCATCTACTTCTGTCTTTTGCAGGGACCCCCTCTTCCTCCCAGCTCATTAAGGCCCCAGTCACTTTCCTAGGCATGATCCAGAAAATGCCTTTTGAGGCTGATAAAATCCTCCATAATTGTTGGGTGTACTTGCAAGTCTAGAATACTTTTGTTACAGTTAATTGCAATTTTGGTATTTGTCGGTTCGTCCGATCTCAAATCAAAACTACGTATTTTTTCCCAGATTCGAAAAGCTCCGAATGTGTGTTAAATAAAGACCTCCTCCTAACGGTATTGTTTCAGGGAAGAAAAAGTGCAAGTCTTGTTATTGCACTTCATCTTCTTCATTCGTATGGTTTATGCATTTCTTGTCCTAGGTTTTCATGTTCTGTTCATAATGTTCTAAACTTTCTGAATACATGTGAAATTGACATTCTTATTCAAAACTTAAAACTAGAATCATGCATTAGATATGTGTGGT
The DNA here is from genome assembly GCF_001406875.1 of Solanum pennellii. NCBI lineage: Eukaryota > Viridiplantae > Streptophyta > Magnoliopsida > Solanales > Solanaceae > Solanum > Solanum pennellii. Next base: position 83,027,028 of record NC_028648.1, on the reverse strand, counting down.
AATATACTTCAATATTAATCAATACTAAATAATTGTAAACACATTATTTTCCGGTTATAAATCAAACAATTTTGATACTAAACAAAACATATACTAACACCAGTCATTTAGACATTAAAAGATACATCATTGTAAAAAAAGATATTCAAAGAAACATTTCGCAATGAGTATGGATTTCCTCCCAAAGTTATAACCATTTTACCTTATTCCATTCTATTTGCCAGCTATAGAAATTCTCAGCCAGTGTCAAATTTACAAATATATATTGAGTCTGACACACTATAATCAACAATAACCCACATCGGACAATTATCATATGTGTTGGTAGTAATCACATAAAAAAGTATAATTCAATTGAGAAATACAAGGAAGTGAAAGTCTATGCTATGGCAAAATCACAGCTCAAGGTCAATGGTCAACTTTCTAGTCCAACAAAGGTTCTTCTTTTGAGAAAGATAAATATCAAAGGTTCCAAAGAAGTTCAAAACAATTTTATTTGGGTAATTTAAGTAAAATTTATTGAAGCGAGTACCAATGAGGTACTGCAAAATAGAACAATTCAGAATTACAAAAGTCACCACAAGGCATCACAAACTGTCATCTCAATGAGAAGTAGTTAAAAACAATCAAGCAGTTAAAATGCATCCATCAGGTGATATTTGTTCAACTATCTGAGCTCGAAGTTCTTAAAGTGTCTACCTTCACTAATTTCATCTTCTTCACAGGACGTTGATGGAATGGCTTATTCAGACAAGAACTCCCACATTTACAACCCGAGGAGCAGCTAGACAACATTATGCTGTAAAATTTACGAAAAGTCAAACAAATTACACACTTCTCTAAAGCTGTATCAAATTTCCCAAATAAAATGCTGAAATAAAATCTTTAAGCTGATTCCTTTTATCAAGCAAATATATATAACACGTCTAAAAGAACTGCCAAAGAGATCTAGAACAATATAAGATTAACCAAAAAATAAATAAAACATAACGATCTAAAATGTAAGAAAATGAATGCCTAGACTAGTCACATGTAGGGGTGTGCATCGGTCGGTTCGGTTTATCAATTTTCAGTTTGTGAACAGGCTAAACCGGTAATCAAACCAATAAGATATTTATTGTCGATTTTCAGTAAATCCGTGTTTGGTGTTTAGCGGTTAAATTTTCGATTTAACTGATAAGAAATTGTTCATAGATACATTTTTTCATGCCAAAACATAACATATGATCATATATACATGATGTTCATAAAATAGAAATAGTAGCAAGACTAGAAGTAACACAAATTAAAACACTATCCAAAACGAAAAGAGTTTCAATGGGACAGGGCACAAATCTAAGAAACTCGAAAGAAGAATTTTGGTCTAGAGATGTGTCACATCTCCTACCAATATACAAGGTTAGTTGAATCGCCTAATACAAGAGGAACTCTTTGTGTATGAATGAAGATACTTCGAAAGTTGCTTTAGATTATAAGTTTGAATCTCGATTACTACACTTCCATTTATCTTTTTTAAAATTTTCTAGTTAGAGTTCCTACTCCATCTAGTTAAAGCATTAGAAGACTTGTAGTAGTATGATTGTCAACTCATTCATGGCTTTTTGATCCTTTTGACAATTAGTACTTTTGTATGGTTTGGAATTTTATATTTCTAGTACAACATGCATCTCAAGTCAGTGCATGTGTGAACCTAGAGGGGAAAGAAAACTAAGGTTTAATTGTTATTTACGAGTTCAAGTCTTATGCATTAATAATACGTAATTTGTTAAGTAATTACAAGTAAAGTTTTATGACAAATATTAAGTAATAACGTGATAATACAACATGTTATAATAAGCTAAACTACACTGCAAAAAGATTTTGTATGTTAAGTGTATATAACTTCAATCCTTCTTTATACACGCATAAGTCTAGCTAGTTGCATGGAAAAGAACATTCCACATAATAAATACTAAAGTTCTTCTTCCTAATTGTAGACCCCAATGTCCATTAATTTGACTTATAATAACAAATCAAATTAATGAAGAAGATATATTAGTGGCTGAGATCAATAGACAAACATATAAATGAAGTAGTTGTGAAAGTTGAAATTTTCGGTAATAACATAGCAAGTATAATTTCATAAGTAGAATCTGAGAAAAATCGTGTATGCAAATCTTATTCTTATCTTGAGAGGTAGAAATATTATTTTCGATAGGAACAAAATTATTTTTATTATATATACAAAGTGAAATTTAATTTATGTATATGAAGAATATATTGAAACAAACCTTTCTCTTTTCGTTATATTTATTTTTACACATTTTAAATTGATTAAGAGTATTTAAAGGTCATGAACCACTAAAGCATTAGAATATGTCAAATGCATGTGTTTGAAATTATGAATACAAAAAGCTAGGGTGTTTATAGTTTTTATATATAGTCTTGATTATGTTTTTATTTGGGTTAGATACAATGCACCAACCTATCCGGCTAGGAAATGAGACAATGCTCAACTATCTAATCACCTTCTACCCTAATTAACGACCTCCACAACTCTAAGATCATGTCCTCGGAAAGATAGAGTTGAACCATGTCTTGTTTAATCACCTCTCCCAAATACGTCTTTGGCCTACCTCTACCTCTCCTAAAACCCACTCTGGCCAACCTTTCACACCTCCTCACTGGGCCTCTGTGCACTTCCTCTTCGAATGCCCAAACCTTCTCAGTCTCACTTCCCTCATCTTATCCACAAAACCTAAACCTTTTATGTTGCCTCCTCTAGGTCTGCAGCTAGAAATTACACCATGGAGATAATGAACGACTAGAAGACTAACACAAGAATATAAGCAAAAAATGTCACTGGGATTTATATTAAAAGTATAAACGCCTAAGAACCTAAAACATGCTATAGATAATATATTCACACAGACTTTAACGGTAAAGGGAATGCACGTAACCGCAGGAAGCTATCAGCTAAAGAACCATCCAGAATAATTAATGTATAGAGCTGATATTTCCACAAATGTATGTAACACTTCTCCAGTTTACTGACAGCCAACGGAACTTAATCAAAATCATCCTCACCCACAGAGACAATCCTTGCCACACACAACAGAAGTTTCTGCCGTTGAGCTGCAGGAACAAAATATACCATCATCTTCCAGACGTCGCTTTACCTTCTTAGTGAGGTATATATCTTCAAGTAGTTAATACCAACAGAAGAGGAAAAGAGGATACAAAGAAAGATCACAAAGATAAAGGACTATGAAGGTCAGACAGAAAACCTTAATGAAAAAGGAAATGAGATGAAGCACAAAGATCTTATCCAAGATATGCAGAAGTGAACAGTGTACGTGTAAGATGTAAACTATCACAATATGAAAGAACATCTAATAGATAGGTGAAGAATATCATAGGTAACAAATATCAAGACCATCAAATGAAAGGATACTGCGCTTAATAAAGGTATAGGGCATTGACTGCCATTTATTTAACCAATCTGGAAGTTCAAAGTCAACAGGATCACCAATCTCCTTCATTAGTTTGCTGAATACGTGCCCAATCCCACCATGAATAGCAGTCTGGCCACGGAAAGAAAAAGGCATATTAACAAGATAATATATTTTTTTGCATTCTAAAGTAATCTCTTCCCAATCAATTGATTGAGACGATCGGAATCAGCAATGGCATTCCCAACTTTTTATATATGTCAATAAGTAAAAGAAGCTCAAGAACTAAATCATAGAGAACCATTTTTTCTTAAATACAATCCAACATCCAAAAAAACAAAAGGAATGGGCTTTCTAATTACATTAAGTGGATCTTTCTAGCTACAATATATTATCAAAATAATTACAAATATAATAATCAAATAAAAACTACTACAAAATTTAACTCAAAAAATGTTCCAACAAACACTGTCGGCACTACGGGCAAAAAAATTTCACAATCAGCATAAGGACATGGCCCAAGGCACGTGCCACATAACCAAATGGAAAGAAATTGCCCCATGTTTTTTGCATCCACTAGGATTTCAACCCAAGATCTCATGGTTTTTCAACCACTTCATTAACCACTAAGCGACACACACCCTTGGGTGCATCTCAGGCCAACATAAAATGCAAGGATCTTTCACTAAACTAAATAGGACAAAGGAAAATGGAACCATCACATAGGACTGGAAGTGTGTAGTGGATGGATTGAAATCAAGGATTACATATCCACTATGTTCGCCTATATTAGCTAGTCATGCAAATAACATAAAAGAGTATCTCAATTTCCTATATATTTAAATTGAACAGGATTAAAAATCATCAAACTCTCTTCTTCACATTTTGCAAACATGAAGGACGAATGTGGAGACAAAAGTAAATGCCTAAATCAGACAAACCAGCCATCAGAATAAGAAATTCTATGTTCTAAAAGCTACTGAATCACCAACTTGAAAAAGTTTCAGACTTCTTGAATTGGAGTAGAACTACAAGGAAAATATATTGCAATGGAACCCCTAATTATTAACCGGAAAAAAAGGAATCCCTAATTAGCTTCGGAGGAAAGTTTTGTTTCCTCGATTGTCCAGGAATGCTCGTATTTGACTCTTTCTGGTCTTCAACACTCGGATGCCCAATTCTATTATTTAAGTGGACATCACCATGTCCAAGGGAGTGGGCATTTTATGATTTAAAGCTGTGAGAAATGCATTTTGACAAATTGGAGTTCCAATCGAAACCTGCAAACACCACCCACCCCTAACCCATGGAAAGTAGAAAAAGCGAACTCGTCCCCACCGCGGTAATGAAGAAACTAATGCTTCCAAAATAAATATTCCCACTTTTATCCTCGATAGGAACTGAACTCAGACTTGAATTCAAGCCACTGGCTAGCTGCTAGCTAGTCTTTTGGCTTTACTGGAGTCGCTACAGCAGCTGTCAATTTACTATTGATTTTGCAGTATATCAAAACGTCCCGACTTTACCAAATGCCTCGCACCAAATCTTCTCCTTTAGAGGTCTAGTTATGTTGCTTCATTGATTAAAAAAATACCAAGAGGGAGCAGAAATTATTGAGATTCAAATATGTAGAACAAAAAATGTAACTTGTATAGCACACAATATAATTATTATAAGTATATAGCACAGCATATGATATCACTCGACATAATATCTCTGTAATTTAAATTGATATAGACAACATGCAGACAAAGAGTATAAACCAGAAAAAGTTAGTATCTGAACCTTCATAGCAGGCATCACCTTGACTGGCACTGGCTATAACACTGATTGACTATAACCTAATAATGGTAAAACAAGGAATCAATTGATGTGCAGAGAAGCTGATATACGAAGTAGAAAATTGCAGACTAAGATTTACAAAATACCACATCAATCAGTATAAAATTGCAGACTAAAAGGAAGTTCATGAAAATAAAATGCATAAATTAAGGACCTCAGCAGTTTTATTTATGCCATTGCTGGGACAATGAAGTTTCTGATAATGCAACCACAAAATTACACTTCCTTTCACATGCTACTCTCATTTAATGGATAATCTTAAGACAAGTATAGAATTTCGACTCTTCAGTTTTCTCCACCATACGTTATCCACCACTTCATCTATATTCATAGTATTTCTTGAGTGTACCTGAAAAGCTGATCTGAGCTAATGACCATTTAGCCTGTTATTGCTCATCCCAGTTAAATTTCAACCTTGACCTAGGCAGTTCAAGAAAACAAGAACAAGTAACTTTTCAAATTGCAGAAACTAATAACGGTTGCTCCAGTACCAAACTGTATTGAAGGCAATTAAAGGGAGAAGCAAGCAGGCCCTTCTTATTAAGATGGTCAATTCAGAGTTTATACTTACTATATGGAAGGAAAGGAATGCTATGATTTTTGAAGGGAAGGTGAAACAATGTAAAGAAATAGCAAAAGAGATAGCTTGAATATGTATGTCCAAGCTTCTGACGCCATGAGGAGAAAGCTGATAAATTGCAGCTTTTGAAGCAGCAATTAGGATGAACTCTGATGTCTCAAGCAGTAGCTGTTTTCTTATTGCGTATTATTGGATAGCTCTTTTCCCTTGTTTTCTTTGGTGTTCAAAGAGTTTCCTTTCAGATTAGTAGACTGAGTTATAGACTTGCTGGTTCGTAAATACTTGCTTGGTAATTAATACAATCCAGTTACCAAAAAAAGGATATGTTCTTAGCGCATGTTTACGTCAAAGTGGGCGATGATAGAAAAAAATATTTTTAAAAGGAAGATGTGTTAAGGACATAGACCCCTCAAAGATCAGTTCCCCGCCTATTCAGCATAGTAAATAATCACAATGCTGTCGTAGAAGATTACTGGTTTAAGTCAACGATGGAGTATTTCCCTTAGAAAAAGGTGCAATGATTAGGGGAGTGGGTGAAGTAATTGGAAATGGAGGAAATGAGAAGCAATGTGTAGATAACAGATAGCTTCTACGGTCAACATTTACAACCAGATAGAATAGTAGGGAAGGAACGTAAATGCAGTTGGTGCACTAAGCTACCACAATACTCACGTTCCAAGGAAGGGATGGATCATAAGGGTATATTGTATGTAGCCTAACCTTGCATTGCTGCAAGAGGCTATTTCCACGGCTCGAACCTACGTTGCATCTCTGAAAGAGACTATTTTCACGCCTCAAACCCATCTGGTCACATGGAAGCAAATTTACACATTACGCCAAGGCTCTCCTTCAATATAGACCATAAGTATGGCCAGTGACAGTTCAAGACAAGGGAATTCGAGAAATAAAAGCGTAGTGTTTGGAATTAACTTGGAACCTCAAGGTGAATTTTGATCCCCTAACCACTAAGCTAACCTCTAGTCTTGTATTCAGGGTATTCAAAATCTATATATATACACTAAAACCTAAATAAGCAAAAAGTAAAAGGAAGATCCAAAAATCTGAACATCTATTCAACTACCGCTCATAAAAAAAAATCAATTTTTCATTATCTGATGCAGAATAAAGAACCTTTTAAGCCAAACATGAAGAACAAAGCAATTAACAGCAGAATTGTATAATCTAAACAAACAATTCAACCATAATTAACAGCAGAATTCACCATTTCAATACTATTATTTTTAGCAAAGAGAATTCACACAAAGAATGAAAAAAACTAAGTAAATTTCGGATGAAGTAACCAAAACTGAAAACAATTTTCATCCAAAACCCTAGTGAAACAACGCACTCGGACAAAGCAATTAGAGTAACTGTTTGGTTAATTCATGAAAATGAAGCAATGAAAAGAATGAAAATGAAAGGAGAAGCCCAAATAAGAAATCAGAAAGACAGAGAGAAGAGGTAAACCGGTTCCCGGCGGGAAGTCTGCGGCGGCGACGCTCGTCGGAGGAGAGTTGAATATGAGAGTGAGAAACAGGGAGCAACGCGGGAGGTTACAATATATCGTTGGATATTTAATTTACAAAATTACCCCTACGTTTTGGCGCAGACAGTTGAGCAGTTTTGATAATTAACAAACTTGCATATTCTACCGACGTAATTTAATTTGTATATAGACATTAATGGAGATACATATATAAATAGATTTTAACTATTATACTTATTATTCTAAATTAAAGCTTCAATATACAAATTTATAATAATCAATTAAAATTATATATCTCATAATTTTTGTGAGAGAAAAATTTACGAGAACAATTCTGTTATTACTAGTAATTTATTATTTTTATTTATATAATAATAGTCACGTAATAATCTTAACTAAAAACTTCAAATATCATTCATGAAAATATATAATTTTTTTTTAAAAAAATAAGATTAAATTGTAATTCAATAAGATTGAGGATTAATTGTTCTTCTTCATTTTGGGGTGGGCCTTGTGAGTGGAGTGGGCTTGTCATGGAGGGCGTATGGGCTTCAAATAGAGTCCTATGTAAGTTTTTGGGAAACTTACATAAATGTGCTATAATAATAAAATATTTATCATTTATAGCAACAATATTTTTTTTCACTTGATCGCTTTTAATTCGTTTATAATACAATTTTAATACATATTACAAAGAACAATTTATTATTCACATATAATACAAGTTTAAAAGTATCGCTAAAATCTGTAATTATTTTTTAAAATGTATTAATTTATGTAATTTTTCCTAAGTTTTTTGCTTGAAAATCAATCAATTCGTCGACTATCATGGGCTTTATGACGCCATATGGCCCATATGTATGTTAGTCACAAATATTATCGATCTCAAACCATCCGAATAATCCATAAACATATATAATAATAAAAATAATATCAATCCATAAAAAAGTGTCTATATAACATGAAGTTATAGCAATCAGTAAGAAGTGTTTTTTCTTTCTTTAGGTTTAGGACAATTTTTACGTGGGTAAATTTTAAGCTTTAGATTTTGGATTCTTTCAACAATATAATGTAAGTTAATTTTCTAATTTTCACATTTAGAATAAGAATAAAAATGGTAACATTAATTGATTATATTATTATTTACTATAATAATAGATATTTTGAAGCAATTATTTTCATAAATCGTAACCGCGAAACCTTAAAAAAAACATTAGGAAGTAGTATTAGTTATGCATAACATATTTGATTAATCAAAGTTTGTTACTCCTATTGATATCAAATCACTTTGAGTTCAATTTCTTTGTAAAACAATCAAGTAATTCATTATTTTAACAACACATGTACTTAAAATACATAATTTTTTCAATCGAAATGATTAGGTACGTAAAATTTGTTTTAAATTACATATTTATCTCCTTTTAAGCTAGTGCAAGAAAAAGGGTGATTTTAAAAAAAAATTACTTTTATATATTCAAATATTTCGTGTGTTATTTATCACTCCATATATTAGCAATTATTAAAATAAAGATCTATTGGAAACTCTTACATTTATGTACACACTACTCTTCATAAACCCTACTTATAATCTAACCAAATATGTTATTATTATTATGGAAGAAGATTATATAAGGTAACTTCAATAACTCAAAAAATAAAGGACTCCACTTTGAATCTACGTACCATATTATTATATTATACTATTTAGACTACAAAGGAAAACATTAGGTTTAGGGCTCCTTCTAGATTATTTTTTTTTAATCATCCAAGTCAAACCACTTTTTGCGCACCTCAACTTCTAGAATTACTTAAATTGATTTTCTAGAATATAATCCTTACTAATATAATTAAGGGAGTTTAATTAAGTGAGATGTTGAAATTGTTATATACTTGTCACATAATTACAATTCTAATTATATGGAGATTGTAACATAATTATGAAAGTCTTTTACCTTTGCTAGGCAACATGCACCTATGATATATAATTACACACAATTATCTCCTAAACATTGGGCAAAAACAAGTAATTAATCATCAATGATTTGTCACATAATAACATTAACCAAATGATGCATGTAATGTTATATAAAAATAATAATAATAATATCAATCCATATATATATATATATATATATATATATAATTAAATATATCGTTTTCTTTTTGGTCTTTTGGAGTTTGTTATCATGGAGGATGTAACAGGCTTCATATAGATTCCAATACTCTCAATATGCGTCTTTCTTTTGGTGTCATGAAATCCACCAAAAGAACGATCATCTCCGATATGAACAATAAACTCTTAAAACTTGACTTTTGAATGGATCTTATCGCTGCCATAGGGGCCATGAAATCCACCAAAAGAACGATCATCTCCGATATAAACAGTAAACTCTTGAAACTCAACTTTTGGATGGATCTTATCGCTGCCATAGGGGCCATGAACACCTTTGTTTGTTATAAATTTAATCGATCTCAACCCATTAAAATAATACGTACCTTGTATCCCAATAAGAAATTCAGATGGATAATCCAACACAATCTTCAATATATATATATTATATATAAACGATCATCATCAGAATAACAACAAAAAGCTAAGATTGTAAGTATAGATTAAAAAAAAAAAAAAACTTACTGTAGTAAAGTTTGTATTCCAAGTTTGGAAATACCACATATTAATTGATTACATTAATTTAATACCTAACTGCATACAAGAAGTAAATTATAGACTCAAACCTCTAATGAATGCATAACAAAACCAAATGTACGTGGACCAACAAGCAAAAAAAAACACGAAATCCACTAGTGCACAATCAATAAGTACACACTTTGTTTGCCTCATCTTGAGTTGATACAGGTTTTAAAAACTAAAGATTTGTTGAAAAGTTTCATTAGAGTTGGCGTTTGGCCATTTTCACAAATTTTTGCCAACTTAGATCTGGTCCTATATTATTGGGTACACTACTCAGCTAGCTCTTTCACAAAATAACTGGCTTAATTTCAATCTTTCATGTTCTATAACAATATATGTTTTTCTGTTTGACATTATCACATAAATTAATGGAGCCGTGGAAGGACCTTACCGGGAAAGTAGTGATGGTGACAGGGGCATCCTCTGGAATCGGGCTTGAGTTTTGTCTCGACTTGGCCAAAGCCGGTTGCAGCATAATTGCTGCTGCTCGTCGTATTGACAGGCTGGAATCTCTCTGCAACGACATGAATTCAGAGGGTATTCGGCGAGCATTTGCCCTCAATCTTGATGTCATGTCCAATGGTGCCACCATCGAGGCTGCTGTACAAAGAGCTTGGGATGCCTTTGGACATATCAATGTCTTGATTAACAATGCTGGCATAAGAGGTAAAAAGTATGATCACATATTTAAATTTCTAAAGAGTATCATCATTAATATATATATATATATAGGTCCTGTGAGCTCTCCACTGGAATTGTCAGAGGAGGAATGGGAACATACCTTTAACACGAATCATAGAGGGGCATGGTTGCTGTCCAAATATGTGTGTAGACGCATGCGTGATGCCAAATTACAGGGCGGAGGATCTGTTATTAATATCTCTTCAGTTTCTGGTCTGAATCGGGTACTAGTACCCGGGGGTCTTGCTTACGCTTGTTCAAAGATGGCTCTTGACATGCTCACTAGGGTACGTACTGGCTATTGACTTAAAACGTGCTAAAATGTACATTTATTTTCTTCTCAAATAATGGCAGATGATGGCACTTGAATTGGGAGTATACAATATCAGAGTGAACTCAGTAGCACCAGGAGTTTTCAAATCTCAGATAACAGAGAGCCTTATGCAAAAGGAAGGGTTCAATAATGTTATTTTGAAAACCGTTCCTCTGAGATATCTTGGAATGACAGATCCGGCTCTAACATCACTTGTTAAGTATTTGATCCATGATTCTTCAGAATATGTATCCGGTAATATTTTCATTGTTGACAGCGGAGGTACCTTAACAGGTGTCCCCATTTTCTCATCACTCTAGAACAAACGCATTCATGGTTTAAGTTCGACCAAACCCAAATTAAGCTTTTCTACAATTTAAGATACAATAATAGTAGACTAATTACGATTATTCGTTTTTGTAAGTCTAATTACCTTCCTATGCTTGGCTACTAAGATACAATAATAGTATTACCAAATACTTCAACTTATGTATTATTTTTTAGGCCAAAAGTGTAACGTTTGTTGTATAAGCTGAACTTTTTGATATGATTCTCTTTAGAGTTTAGACTGTCAAAGAAATCAGACAGTTTAGAGGATTGCACCAACACATACACACTGTTAATTAGAAGACTTTCACCTAACCTATGCATGCTGCTCTCACAATCAAAAAAAATTGCAACAGAATCATAAATAAAAAGCAGTGTAATCTGAATCTGAATCTACGTAGATACCCCTGAAATGGATATTAACATCAAAAGGTAGAGGGAATAAATTCAAACGCATACAAGAGTGAAATTCTGAATAACTCTCGCATGAAAATTCTTCCAGTTAATGTGTATATAGACAAATCTACAAAGAGGATGAAGCAGCTTCGAGAGAAAACGGTAACTTCACTAATTTGCATTACTGATAACACCAATAACAGTAATAATAATAGTTGCTAACTCTACAACCACTGGACCTTCATCTATTAAGTCATACACATGTTCTTTTATGTACCTTTTATTTTCTCACAATCTCATCAAAATATAGAGTATAAATTATCACTTATTGGTTGTCTGAAAGTTTTGCGATTTTTCGGTTGAAAAATTATGTGACTTCAGTGAAAGAAAAAGTCAGAGTTATATGAGCATTTACTACTAAAGATAAAAGGCTAAAAGTCTTAACTAGAGTTGGCCATTTTCACAAATGCTAGATAGGTTGGCCAACTTACAACTTAGATCTGGTGCCAACATTAGCCAGCAGTAATATTGGTAATGTTATAAAACATACATATTTTCTATATAACTTTCTTCATTATTATCACATTATACTAGCTCCATATACCAAATAAAAATGGAAATACCTGAGTGGAAAAGTAGTAATGGTAACATTGTGAATCGATCTGCCTCGACTTGGCAAAAGCTGGTTGCAGCATCATTTTGATAACATTGAACTGAAGATTGCACCAATATTAATTAGAAGAGTTTCACCTATCTGGTTCTTTCACAATCAACCATTGCAAATAATGAATCAGGGATAAAATTAGTGTAGTCAAAATCTTGCAACTGCCAATGCAAATGAGGACAAAAAGCAGTAACCATCACCTCAATATTAATATCTGTAAATAGCACAATACAGAACGTTGAGGCAAGATCTTACCAGAGAATTAGCCTACAGACTCTAATCATTTTTTACAGAAGTTGGATACTGATGTAATGTAAACCAAGCAACAGAAGAAACACTGCATGAGATGAAATGGAAACAACAAATAAATAGTATTTCCAATAAACATGTGTTCCATCAGTCCCAGTATGTGCTCCAAGAAATTCCTGAATTGATATTAACATCAGAGGGTTGAGGGAATGCATTTCTTTTACATCACAAGTTTCAAAAGTCTCTTTTTTCTTTTTTAATTTCATGTTGAAACAAACAACATCACATAAAATTGGACAAACAGAGTATATATATCAATGAAGAGAATTAGTATTATTTCTATTTAAATATCTAAAAAGGCAACAACTAAACATGAGAGTTGTGCATTCTCTATGTAGTTAATTCAATAAAACTTGCAACACAATCTAAGGGCACAATGCACCACCTTTATTTGCATTCCTGAGAGCACCCTTCTCTTCCGGAAGATTCACACAAAGTACATCATAGATATTTATATCTTATTAAATAGAAATTCAGAAACAGAAACTTTTAGTTTTTTTTTGAGAAATAAAAGAAACTTAGATTTTCACTCAAGCTTCTAGTAAGACTCAAGTCAACTATACATTCAATCTATAAGTAGGAATAGCCTTTAGATGTTGAGCTCGAGGTGTCACTAAACCGAATTTCTCAGTCATGTCTATATGGTTTGGAATCATACCATTTGGTAGCTCCCAATCAAAGCAATGAACCAATTGTGCTAGCACTAGGCGAACGATGGTGAGCCCTAGTTGTAATCCAGGGCAACTTCTTCTGCCAGAGCCAAATGGTAAAAGTTGAAAGTCACGCCCACGAAGATCAATGTTGCTATCAACGAACCTTTCTGGCATGAACTTCTCGGGCTCAGGCCAAGCTTCTGGATCTCTTCCAATCGCCCAAACATTTACAAGAAGTCTTGAACCTTTAGGTATATCGAAACCATCAACTATGCAATCTTCAATTGATTCATGAGGTGTCATTAGTGGTGAAGGGGGGTGCAGCCTAAGACCTTCTTTTATAACCATGTCTAAGTACTCTAGTCTTTCCAAGTCTGACTCTTCCACCATTCTATTTATGCCAACTGCTTCTTCCAACTCATTTTGTAGTTTCTTCATAACCTTAGGGTGTCTTAAAAGTTCAGAAAAAATCCAGTCAATTGCAGATGATATAGTGTCTGTTGAAGCTATTAGCAAGTCCTGCATTTACGCGGAGATCTTTTTTCAGTTTGCTAAAGCAATAACAATATTGATTCACGAGCATGCTAAGTGCAATACTATGAATTAATCTTTATCTATTCGCTCTCAAAATTGACAAAACCTTTTGCCTTTAGGGGACTTATTCATTATGGTATATCAAAGGAATAAAGTTCTAGCATACTTATAAATAGGACTCAATTAAGAAATAAACTTCAGATATGGAAGAAATAGCATATTCGTGCACATTTCCTGTTCTTTATTTGAAATTTTCAATTGAGAGAAATTCTCAACAAATTTGAGCCTACAATCGCGAATAGTACTGCACTACTGCTCTTAGTAATTATTGGAATTTATTACCAAATTGAGCCTAATGTTAAACTTTCAACTCTAAGCTCCTTGTTGACCATTGATGTTATAATTTGAACAAATTAATTAGTACCAGTTATCTGAAAAAAGAAGAAACAGGTAATAGCCTATTACAATAAGTTAAAAGTATTGTCCATATTAAGTGAATTGACACACACCCTAAGAAAAATATTGAAGGACATAAATAAAAGGCTACTTCCTACAATTACCCTTTTTGATTATTCCCAAATTTATTCTCCTAAAAAATGTATAGTAGTTGAACCTTATTAAATAAAGGGAAAACATGGAACAAGTCCGAACAATTCTCTTTAACTTTGAACAATTTCACTTATTTTGAAGTATGAAAAAGGTCACAACAATTCACTTAATATGGACTAGAGGGAGTAGTAATGACCAACAAGTGATGCTGGGATAAATGAAATACACCGATCATTAATTAGAGGTCTCAGTTTCGAGTCTGAAGAATGAAGAAATGAATGGTAGAGAGTGATTCCCCTATACATAAGGTTGCTGCATAATATCTGAGTTTATTGGGCCACTGAGTACCGAATACTAGATGAGTAAAAATGATTTATGGAGTGAACTAACAATAACATTACCAGCAAGACAGCTTTGACATGGCGACGATCAAATTTGAATTCAGCTTCTCCAGATTGCATAATAGTCATCATAGTATCAATAATATCCTTAGCCTTCTTTTGGTCCTTGGATTGAACATGCTCATCAATAACTTTCTCAAAAAAATCATCAAAAATCTTTGCCAATTCCTTCATGCGAGCAATAAATCCCTGCAAATCAAACACACTAAGGAAAGGAAAAAAGTCATCAATATTTGGTGATGCTGCTATAACTACAGTCTCTTCCATTATATTTTTAAAACCCCTTTCATCAAACTCCTCATCCATATACTTCTTCCCAAGTACCATTAAACACGACATATTTGTGCTTAGAGAGGCATGTTTAGCACTAAGATCAACCTCAATACGGTTAGAAGCTGCTTGTTTGAGAGAATTCACAAATATTCCAAGCTCTTCTTTTCTCATAGATTGAAATGAATTGACCTTGATGTTACTAAGCAATTCTAACGTGCATAATTTTCGCATATTTCTCCAATGAGGTCCATATTTTGCGAAAACCAAATCTCTTTGATTATATGCAATGTACTGAGCAGCTTCATTATATGGTCTACTAGCAAAAACAATATCATGTTTTTTCAAGAATTGTTCAGCTGCATGAGGAGATGAAGCAACAATTACAGGAACAAGACCAAATCGCATACTCATTATGGGACCATGTCTTTTTGCTATATGATGAAGAGCTTGATGGAGATTTTTGCCTAATACCATATGGAGATTTCCTGTAATTGGAAACCCTTTAGGGCCTGGAGGAAGTTTCATTCTTTTTTTTCATGAATATGTTGTGCAATGCTTGAACGAGGTATAGCACTGCAACTACCGCTGCAAGAACTTTCCAAATAGAAACCATTGATGTAAATTCCAAATGTGTTTGCCTCCTAACTTACAAATAGTTTTTTTCTATATAGAAATTAATGTGATGACACTTAACTAAGTTCAACATATATTTATATACCTACCTAATCATAACATACATAGAAGGTAAATAACAATTTCTACCCCATATTATGCATATAAGGGGAAGTAAGTAGGCGAATTGATTGAAATTTGACAAAGAGTGAAAAAATGTATTTGGAAATTGAAATTGCTGTATTTTACTAGAAAAGAAGAAAGCTTTCTAAGTAAGAAACAATTTTCAACTTGAAAATTTTCTAACAGTAACATCCTTTGTATACAACAACAACAACAAATAGCACTCGTTCTAATAATAATAGTATGAGGCCTAGGTATTGTAGGACCATTAGAGCTCCATCTATTAAATAGGCTCTAGTAACACGTTTTCTAATAGCACTCGTTCTAATAATAATAGTATGAGCCCTAGGTGTTTAGGACCATTAGAGCTCCATCTATTAAATAGGCTCTAGTAACACGTTTTCTAATAGCACTCGTTCACCAGCCAATCCGAACAAGTAGAGTATATAAATGGCAAAGCATACACCATCTGTTCCACTTTGATTCTCAAGATGATAATTTTTCTTCTCCTCCCACCCCCAAAGGGACCCTAGGATGGTGTGTTAAATTCATGGTCTTCCTTACTAAATTGGCAGTTAGGCCATTTTGACAAAAGCAATATAACTGATGTGTTACGTATGCACACTTCCCCTGTATGTTTATAACTTATATATACTAATAGTTTGTGAGTTAGGGTACATTTGAACCCCCCCTTGTGTGAGAAAATTATACTAACATACGTTTGGATGTAAATTCTGAAATTTCCGCCATTGCAGATGACTGACCAAAAGGTGATGTGTTTTCCTCTTATTATTAATACTTTGATTCCTATTCCAAAAATGCTTCACCAAACAACTTTTGTGCATTACTCTGGAATCTGTATTACTAACATATGCAAACTCTTCAGTACACAAGGCTGGTAATTTAATGGCACAATTTTCAGGTGAATTAAAAACAACAATGCAAAGGAAAAAGAGATACCTTCACATTCAAAAAAAAAACAGAAAGCTCTCTCTTCTTTACAGAAACAGAGAAATACATTCTTTGCTTGGCCGACCCGACACATGAACTCAGAGAGGATTATTATAGTTGATCTTTTTTATGAAAAATGGATCCTTATATGTTTGTGTTTAGGTACTAATAGTCTTTTAAATTTGTCAAAAGTTATTTATTACATATAGTACAGGCCATTGAGTTGGTAGGAATTATTAACCATTATTACAAGCTTATAACTGTGATCTTACAAAATAAAAATCTACATTATTTCTACATCTAATGGTGAAAAACCATGATCAAGACTAGCTTTCCATACTTTGTCAATATCAAACATCATGTCACCACACTCGTGCTCGTTCCAACCTTCAAACGCGTGCAAAATTCCAGCTATTCTCGATGCACTCATCACTCTTCTTGGCAGCCAGTTCTTCAATTAAAAGACAAAAAATCAATCGTCAATTCACAAACAAAACTTGAAAAAAAGAATTTACTATGAATAATCCTTTCTGACCTCACAAGAGTCTACATTTTGAACATGTTTTGGACAAATCATGGCTGGTGTGCTCAAGTAGAAGCAATCCTCACGAACTTTCTTTGGTGGAAATGGTGAATAAGGAATAAACAATGTTCCTTTTGGTGCTTTCAATTGTTCATCTTCACTCAATCCATCATCTACTAACCACGTCTGCAATATATCGCGTCAAAATCAATCAGCAACTTACTAATTCTTGAATTATATCACGATTATTATATGTTATAGTACTACCTCTGAAACACAAGTACTTTTCAACAAGACCAAATTAGCTGCAGCCTCAGGGGTAAACCTTGCTTTAAGTCCCTTATACTCTTCTTCGTCTAACGTGACAACCTATATATGTATACAAAATTTACGATGGATTGGAGAAATTAAAGGAAAAACCAAAGTCAAGGGAGCTAGGACAGTGTAAGAAGATTATTAATACCTGAATTCCTCGTTGACACAAGGCGAGGGCAATAGCATTAGCAACTTTGGACAAACGACCAGCTTGTAATACCACTTGGGAAGTTCCTTTAGGAATGGAGTTGAGAACCACAGCAACAACTAGGCTACTTCCATCTACCACTTTAACTTTCAGCTCAGGATGCTTCCTTATGTAAATTTCACCATTGTTATTCAACTTCTCGTCCTATAAAGTAAGTTTCATTCGTGCTCGTTAGATCTTTAAAAAGATTAAAGATTCTATATCTGAAACTAGATAGTTTGACCTTTGAACTTGAATCGTCTCACATAAAGAGGGGGCAAACAGAGTCATTATTTTACTTGCCTGATTTAAGAGTCCGAGGCTCAAAACTTTTACGCCTTTCTGATCTGCTTCCATGATGGCTTCCTTGATCAAATTATTAATACTCTTTCTTTGCCATTGACTAAAGTACTGTTAAAAAAAAAAAAATAATCATGATAAATGATACCAGATCCAAAACAATCTTGAATAAGATATAGATTATTACTTGTTTGCGAAACTTTGGAATAGCCCAAGTTTGTAATTTGAGATCCTTGAACAAATTCCTCTCGATAACAAATGTGTGACTATAAATCCAAGTAATGAGTAATGACCATAGCGTGACAGGCCACATTAACCACAAATACCACTTAGAGCTAGTCATGTGAGGTTTTGAGGCCAACGATGAAAATCCTAGACGGAGATGATAGATGGATTGTAAGGTTGTTAGATGTGTAAGGTGAACCACATGAGGCATTTCCGCTTTTTTCTCAAGTGACTTTTCATACAATGTGTCACTGGACTTGTCCATTGTACCAAAAATATAGTCATATATTGGCATGAAAAGAGAATAATTAGTTCTGAATTGCGTGTGATGTAGTGAGTGGTACCTGCAGTGACATCAACACGTTGTGATAGTGTAAAAATTCGTCAAAAAGTATATGTGTAGGGAGATAGAAGAAGATTACTCACGAGGACGTATATATCAAGTACTTGAGAGGTGGAAACAGAGAGAAGATCCACTTTGGAATCACCTCAAAGTTACAATGGCCCAAGTTGTTCATGAAATCAGTAAAGATAACATAAAGAGTAATTGTAGCTACAGAAGTAGTCCCAGTGAGTTCAGTTGCGATTACAGGAACAGCAAAGATGGCATAATATGATGCGACCTCAGCAAACGGATGAATAAATGCTGTCAAAATACATCACTTTTAGTTCATGAAATAAAAGGTCTGTACTAGTTAAAAGACGGACTTACCACTGATAGGTTGAGTAACAATAGAGGAGTGATGATGAGAATGATAACGCGAATACAGAAAATGGTGATGCAGAGCTCTATGAAACCAATAATAGATAAACTCAACAGGACCAATATGGGCCAATGCAGTTATAATGAATCCATCACTTCTCCATAGAGGCAAGTGATGAACTTGTTCCATCCTCAGGTATCCAATATAGTATAATAGCCCGTTAAATATAATTTGATCATCCCTACATAAAAATTCAACCTTTCACTTAAATCCTTTGTATACATAAGGGTTTCAAAATTAAAAGTACAGTATATATCATGAGTTACCAGTTGTTTTCTCTGTCAACTTGATCAAACTCAATGCTTCTATCAACAATTCTATTATTACCCTTAGCAGTCCTGTGGCGCGATAACGATATCCATATCTGGTTGTGAATAAATCTGAAGAGTAGAAATGGAAGTATGGCTATGTATCCAATATCTCCATCCCTCAAGAATGAGTATATGCTATGACCAACAAATGGTGCCAACACCAAGTACTTCATACCATATATACCAAAAAACAACAACGTAATTAATTAGCTAACATAAATAAACTACTGACTTAAACTTTTAGATGACATAGAAATTATATGCATGTACAAGATCGATATAATGAATTAATTATATTAGAAAAACAAGAAATAAGAAAAAGTTTTTGATGTGTACTGCAAAACAACATATATGTACCTTAAAGTTGCCAAGGTTTGCCCATGGCCATTCTGAGAGAATTCCAGGTTTAGAAGCCATGTGCGTTTGCTCTTTCCTAGTAAAATTAGCCTACTACTTATAGCTAGTAGCTCAGTCCAACTTTCTTATAATAATAATAATATAGTCTTACTGGTGACGTGATATTGTCCGTTTTGAATTAAACTTATACACGATCATTTTCCCCCGAAAGGTCATACACTATTAAGAGTGTTTAGTTTATATGTTAGATTTTGTTAACAGGCACCCAATAATAAAAAGTGTCTCACAGCTAGTATCGGATTCAAACAATTCAAAGTCTATGTTTTAACTTATTATTTTGTTTTTGTCCAATAGTTAAGTGGTTCAAATTTCACCTCTTAAATATTCTATCTTTGGTAGGTGTTGAATCTAAAGCACACGAACGATATAATTATATTTCTTTAGTAGAAATCTATACTTTTAATTACTCTATTAAACAACTCTAGTTTTGGTTGTTAGTTCAAAAGCTCAATAATTCTAATAATTTCATCTTTATAACAATAATAACATATTCTACATAATTCTATGTAGTGGATTATTGATTGAATATAAATCTTATTCGTACCTGTATAAAATATAAAGATTGTGTTTTTGCTAAATTTTCAATCCAAAAAAATATTTTGAAAAAGTAAAATCTATAATGACTATACAGTACTGTAGAAAAGAAAAGTATTACTGATTAGTGTAGGAGTAGCCAAATTTGACCTCTTTAAATTTAATATTTCCTCTTTGCTAGGTGTTAAAATTAGACCATGGATTGGTGCATACTATTATTGTCATTATTGATTGTTGAGATGATTGTTCTATTTAAGTGAACAAGATCAATTCTTGATCGTCATCTTGTTGGAAAATAATTAATAAATACAACTTATATTACCTTTTGAATATAATAAATAAATTTAAATTATAACTATAATCAATAAAAATCAATTAGGAACTGGATAAGTACCAATTTGATATTAATTACTATAAGATTATAGTTGATAAATAAAAAAATAAACGTTTATCTAAAAGGTACTACATGCATAATGACAAATCCTTATATTCAATAGCCATGCAATTCTTCCATTAGAAATTGAATTTTCAATTTGGTTAGTCTTGAGTGGGACATAGTTTTTCTTTTTTAAATCAACAGTCCACTATGGTGGCTTCTTGTCTATAATATTGACGGTAAACTGCTTCCAAAACAAAAAATAATTTCTTACTTACGTGAATTCAAACTCAAAATCTCTCATTAAAAATGAAGAAGTGCTTACCGTTCCACTCCACAGATTTTATTGTCTTAATAGTCTCACTTTTTATTGACATTTAAATCCATAGGCTTATATTATTGACTTTAATAACCTTAGCAACCTCTTTAATTTTATCTCTTTACTTTCCTAATGTCCTTTTTTACTTTATGAGATGGTGTTTATATATATCGTATACGTAGGAGGGGATTATAAGATGAAGAATGAATCCTTAGTTTATTAAGGTAAAGTTTTAAATACTCAATCAACTAAACTACGTATAATTGGATGAACGTAGATTTTCTACTTATCACAGTCAAATAATTCAGTTTTTAATTAATAGTGCATGAAATAGTCAATTATATTAAGCACATGGCCTTCGAATTTCGTGCAGTACTACGTTAACAATTTAGTCCAAACTAGGACTACATAAATGTACAATTACTTTTTAAATAATTTGATCCTTGTCTATCTGTAGTACTTGGTCAAAATGTGTGGGTAAATTAAAAGATTATGAATTATGTCCCTATAACAGAGGATATTTGCATGTCATTTACGATAATTTAGACCCTTAAATTTATACCTTGATCAAATAGTATTTGCTTGCTATTTTATTTCCTAGTACATTAGGTACATTGGACTAATAATAATAATAACAAACATATATATAAGCAATTATTACATTTATTATCAGAATTAGGTATATATCATGTTGATGGAAAAAAAATACTCTTTAAATTGCAATTTGCTATAGGTACTCATCATTTATATATATTGTTTAGTTTGTATATTATATAATTCAAAAACATTCATTCAATTTTACCTCTCAATGCTTTAATTTTGAGAGTGCACATTTAGATAAACTCAACTCGTTTCTACTACAACTTACAAAAATGATCGTCGAAAGTACACTTGAAAAATTTATGTGTGAGAACAAATTGAAGTGTTTAGTTGACCGTTGATGCCTACATTCACTCTTAAAATGAAATACATACACGTTAAGTGGAAGACCTTATTTAGTACGTACGTACACCAAATTAAAGTCTCTCATGTCTACCGTAGCTAGAGCTCCTCTTAGCCAATGATGAATCATAATAATGTGAGAATGAAGGGTGAGTACAAAGTTATTAACTCTAGAAAGCCATTCACAATTAGGAGGGGCACCCCTTTGATTCATATATATATAACCGTTGTGTCAGATCGAGCAACGCGATATAATAATATGAATAAATAGTTGCAATATTACACCTACATCTGAGATAAATTTGTGGTCTCTCACAGTCATTATAAATCGGGCTATATGAATACATAATAATGACTTGTAAAAAGATCGATCATGCATAAGGTTACAATTAACTTATATTGATGGCATATATAGTACAATGTAAGCCAATAATAGTGAGAGTGAATGACCTAGTGGATTATATATTCACGTATAATTTTGTTAATTAATTAGTTTGGTTTAAGCCTCGCTCGGGGACATGAACTCAAGAGATATTAGTTTGGTTTACAAAACGCATTATATTTATTATATTATTATTTCTCATCTCATTTACATTTTCTTATTTCATTAAATTAAAATATTTACCATATATAATTCATATTATTTAAATTGTTTTCTACCATAATTTTTTAAATAATATAAATTGCTAGAATATATTATACATTATACATAATAATAGATAATACAAATAAAATTGAAATCATTAATGAAATACAATTAAATTAACATTACTCTCTCCGTCCACAATTGTTTGTCACGGTAAGGTCATCCACTCTCCTCAAGGAAAATTTAATACAAAGGGGCAGAATTGAAAAAAAAGATGTCTAATTATTTCTTGATTGTTTAAATTGACATTTAATCTTCTACATCTATTTTTAGTATAACTACCAAACAATTATAGACGAAGGGAGTACATAATTGAAAAAATTATTTTAAATTTTACAAAAATATTCAACTTTCAGGATCACTACGGTGCTCCCATAAATGCTCTATTAATGCATTACGTAGTTCAAAATGAGTTTTTTTTGTCCTTCTATTTTTTTTATATCATGCTAGAAACTGTTGAAATTGTTAATTTTTGTTAATGATAATTGTAGTTATATCCAATTATAATTTATAGTAGAATTAAAATAAATTTATTTATTTTTAAAAAGTGACATATAGAAAAATTAATTTATAAAAAAGCGAAATTTTATATCTAAAATTAATATTATAAAAATATAAAATAATAAAATATACAAGAGATTTAATTAAAACATACAACTCATATAATGTTTAATTAAAAGTTTGTATAATAAAATAATATTAAAATATTCAAAAAGTGAATTGGTATGATGAATAGTGTAACCCTATTCAAACACCAAATTTGGTGTAAAAATTGACGTGGGTTGGAGCTCAGATTTAGTCGGGATTGACTCAACACCTTTAAAAATGAGGCATATGCTTTAGGCCCCCAAAATAAAAGGGCCTACTTTTTTAGTAACAATAAATCTTAAACTTTTTTGACAAAAAAATTAATAAAGAATATTTTAAATTTGTTTCGAAATATTAAAGAAGGTTTTTGTTATGAATCTATTTTTAAATTTAACTTTCACATGATGTGTTTAAGATCATAAGATTAAAAAATATTTTGGTGTATATATATATATATATATAGTTTAAGATCATTCAAGAATAAAATATTTTTTATTAAAAAAAAATAACTTGAATCTCAAATATAAAAAATTATTAGAATTTAGATCTTCAACTTATTTTTAGCTTTAGACCACTAAAATTAGCTTGAGTCATCACTTAATTTGGTGTTATACACCAACCTTCTACTGGATTTGCATGCATGGTCAAAAGCAAATATCAGTAGTCATTCACACCAAAATAATTGTTACATATAAGTAGATATTTATTTTATTGCATAATGACGGATTTAACAATACAATAGTAACAACTAAAACCAACATTTAACAATAAAATACAACAAAAACACACAATTATTCAAAATACTTGCATCTTCTTAGGTTAAAACATTTAACCAATTACTTGGTATTCTACTTTCAAAGCTTGTTTTTATACCAATAAACACCTCTTCCTTGAGATCCTTCGTCCTTCTCTACATAGATGCACTCCTTTGTATCCCTCCACATTGCCTTTAAAATTGGGGTATCATCAACTTGGTAATAATCTCCTAACAATGGCTTAATCGCGTTGGTCGCCTCCATTGCATGGTAATGTGATATGTATGAGAATATATGATGCAAGACATGAGTATCAGTAACATTATGGAACACCTTATTTAGTATACCATAGTCTCTATCTACGGTAGCTAAAGCTCCTCTTAAATAATCCCACTCTGATGAATCATAATGTGGCAATGAAGCATGAGTGTGGTGCATAAGAGTGATCAACACTATAAATCCATTCACGATAAGGAGAGGCACTCCATACATACATAGAACCCAAGTTAGACCTTGTGTCATAGCAAGACGGTATAATACATAAGTAGCTGCAATCACACCTGCATCTGAAATGTAGATTTGCATTCTCTCGCGGTTAGAATAGATTGGGCTATTTGGATCATAGTGACATGCAAAGCGTTCATATTTTTTGCCTGAGATATTGAACATCAAGTATAAAGGCCAGGCAAAAGTGAGGGTGAAGGCAAGTACAAATACTCGTCCTAATGGATTGTTCAAGTATTTATAGTACCATCTCAGTTTGGATTTAAACCTAGGTATGTAAACTTCATCATTCTCAAGGGAACCAGTGTTGGCATGATGACGACGATGACTATGCTTCCATGCAAAGTATGGTGTTAAAAGTGCAGAATGTAGGATAAGACCAACAGTGTCATCTACCCATTGGTAATCACTAAAGCCATGATGACCACATTCATGTCCAATGACCCATATCCCAGTGGAAACACAACCTTGCGCGATCCAATAAGCAGGCCAGGCAAGGTAAGTTAACGGAGATGGAAGGAGATGGAAGTAAGAGTTGGCAATATAATAGAAGACGGAGACAAGTATGAGATCTTGAATAAGATAAGAGAAGGAGCGAATAAGAGAACGTTGGAAGCAGTGAGGAGGAATGGCCTTCTTCACATCGCCAAGTGTAAAAGGGGGCTTTGAAGATGGAACTCTTTGGAGATGACTTTTTTTAGTTGTTGGAGTAGACATATTTCCACCAGCTCCCATGGTCTCTTGATCAATCCTAAAATAGATCTGCACCAATTAAGTTTGCCTCAAATCAATTTTAGTTTACTATGATAGTTATAATATAAAAAGTAATATGAAATTAATATTATTAAACAGAAGTTAGAATAATTCAACCATGACAAATTAAACATAATTAAAATTTTCATTATTAAGAAAAGAAAATATTAAAGTTGAAAAGTTTTTTGTTACGATGATAAGCGCTTAATCTAAATTAAAGCAAAGCAAAAAGCAAAGATCAAAAGAGAATTCTTTTAGCCTTACTCTTTTGTATAAGTTAAAGAGAGATGAGATATATGTCTTAACTCTGATGAGTGGTTTTCTCACTTAGTGTGTATATATAATGGCTATATATGGGACCCACTAGCCATCCTCTTTTGACCAATACATGCACACCACCAATTTTCTTAGTGGATAAATTTAGTTCATTTCTATAAATATTTTGAATTAATAGGTGAAAAAAGAAAAAAATAGTAATATTTTTATAGAAAAAAAAGGTAAAAGTTTCCAAAGTATAATTTAGTGAGACTCTATATTTCGTCATGCATCTTTTTTTTTCAGAATGAAAAATGAGAGGGGGATAAATATTCTAACACAACTTGTTTTAGTGATTCACATTTTTGATACTGACACCAGAAGAGCCATTTTCTTAGCAATTTCATGCATATTATTTTAGTGTAAAGATTCCAATTTTTATGATAGTTATAACTTAATTAGTGCAGTTGTATGATTAACAAATGTAATTTGTGGGACTCATACATATGTTTTAGCTAATTTTTGTTTGACTACTTTGGGAAAAGTCGGATGAGGTTACCTTGGTGTATTTTGGCTTAATTGGTTTGCCACCAATAAGGAATCAAACATTTATTAGATAAAAATATATCTGCTAAATAATTTTATTATTATCTATTTAATCCTCGAATTATCAGAATATTTTGTTTCACAGTCAAAAATTCCAAAGGGTGAATTAAACATGTACAAAATGTAATTCCCTTCTTTCAAAATTCATCAATTTTAAAACTCTTTCTTTTATAGTAACATGTATAGGAGATTTCAATTTTAATGTTCATCAAATTTATTAATTAATACATACATGTATCTTTTTTCATACAATTTTTTCATCATTCAATTGTGACTTAATCTATTCTCACGTTTTATCTTATATTTATTCTAATTATATATATTTCACATCTTGACTATTAGTAGACAATTATATATATAAATTATTTAAGAAGTTAGTACACTTATATAGTCCAAATTTTTGATAAAGTAGTTAACGTAGTATTGAACAAAATTCAAAGGCACGTGCTTGACTATTCTTGCCTCAAATAGCAACCAAATACTACTAATTTATTAATGAATAATACTTTAATATCAATCTACAACTATACATTAAATTAAATCAAATAAATCTTACTGTATATTCACTAGGAATGTTTTTTTTTTAATAATCAATATGTACTAGGTAGGTATTGAACCACTTTGTCGTAAATAAGTTTTCATAACTTTAAAATACAGACATGCGATTAAACTTAACCCCAACTATTAACTTGACACACAAACTTATATATTGATCAACTAATTAAATGCGCCAACTTGGCACAGGTGTATCATATTTGTCTTTCAATAATTGCATGACATGTTCTTATATTTTCGCTGGAATATGTGTTGATGTATCTTATTATTTAGATAGATAGATTTAAAATTGTTTTTAGCACCTACTACATATACCTTAAAGTACATTTTTTGAGTAGTCGACTATATTGACTAAAGGATTAAACAAACAAGTAATTG
Source organism: Solanum pennellii (assembly GCF_001406875.1). Classification (NCBI taxonomy): domain Eukaryota; kingdom Viridiplantae; phylum Streptophyta; class Magnoliopsida; order Solanales; family Solanaceae; genus Solanum; species Solanum pennellii. The sequence goes on along the minus strand of NC_028648.1, from coordinate 82,999,958 downwards.
TGCCAATTATCAAATTGGGAGAAGGATATATATATATATATATACACACATTGCGTAAGATTACGGAAACTAAAACTTTTTTACATTGAAAGTGTCATTTGAAATTTTTTTTTAAAAAACAAATTTAAAGTTTCATTTACCATAATTTAACTAAGGGGTAAGTACTATAGCTCAGAAACATAAATAATGGACATGATGGGGAGTATAGCTTATTAATAGAAACAAAACAAAATGATATTGAGCCTTAGGTTCATCAAGTTTAGGTAGATTTTGAAAATTTCAGTTGTGTTTAATTTTAACAAGTGGTATCAAAGTTAAGATGATCAGTTCGGTTCTGAAGAGCAATATGATGCATGAGACAAGTATTGGAAGGAAAAAATTGGGTAATGTTAACATGTTAGAGTTCGTGACCGGCATTATTGACGAAACCTTAACCTCGAATATTAAATTGAATGCCGGTCAAGTTGATCTTGTGAACTTAATAGCACTATCATCTCAACAATCAAATAACAACAATTAATCAATATATATCACAAAGTGAGAATTTTGAAAATCTAATAAAGGTTCATTTTATATGGGACAAACTAAGGATGACAAAGTTGAAAAAAAGAGGTTACTTCAATTTTAAAAAATCTTAAGTTGTATTGTGAATAATATTTTATAGTCAAATTTTTAGTACGACTTTGTAGAAGAGAAAATTAGGTAACTTTCCCTTTATTATTCATACAATACAAAAAAGAAAGGACTTTTAAGAGTGTTCCAATTAAAAAGTAATACTCCCAGCTTGTTCGACTTACATTTCTTTCTAGTCCGTTTAAAAAAAAATAATACATTTTCATAATAAGTATTTCATAATTTAATTATAAAATGTCTATTTTATCCTTTATGAAATGATTTACAGATAAATAAATTTATATCATTCATTTGGATCACATATTTTAAAAATCTTTATTTTTTTCTTAAATTTATACCGAGTCAGACTAGGCACTGACAAGAGAGAGTAGAAATTACAAGTGATCTTAATAAACCTGTTTTGGGGATTTAACTTTCACTTTCACTTTGACTAAGATTTATTTTAAGGAATAATCAATGATAGATTAATTAAATTGGAAATGTTTGACTGAAATTGAGCACGGGGGCTTGACAATGACCTCTTTATGAATAAAAATCTAAACGATAAATACATAATTAAAATCTAACCTCTTAATTAAAAACATTAATGAATATTTACATCTCTTCAAGTGTGACCAAGACTAGGAATCAAGCTTTACTTTCAAGCATGAGAAAAAACTATGAGATACTACTAGTCTATTAATAATAAAATAATGATTCATTTACCCAACGAACATGCAATTACTGCCAATATAATTTTATGCCCACCTTTGTTTACTTTTAGGATATCAAATCTAACATGTTTGAACAAATTAAAGTATTCGCCAAATCAATCAACCAGGACGGTGACAGATCTAGAATTATAGTTTGTTAAAATATTAATCATGAATTTTTACGTATAAGTTTATTTTTTATATTAAAAATACTAAATTCAGATGAAATAACAATACTACATCTACATTTTATTTTTAAAAAAAAAAAGTTGAAGGGTTAGGGCCAGACCATTAGGGTCTCGTTTTCTACGTCTATAAAAACCAAGAGAAGGTAGGAGATTGAAATATCAACTTTTAGGTAATTAAAAAGATCGATCTGTTTTGAACTTTGAGGTATTTAAATTAATTTCTTTCTTTTCATAATAAAAAATTTACCAATTTTAATTATGAAGCATGATGATTTAATTTAATTGTTGCAGATTTAGGATATATCAAAAGCAAAAATGGGAGGTGGTGGTAATTCTATGTATAATCCAACAACTAAAAATCGAGTTCCAAGTTCAAAGCCCCCTTTTACAATTGGTGATATCAAGAAGGCTATCCCTCCTCATTGCTTTCAACGCTCTCTCGTTCGCTCCTCTTCCTATCTTATTTACGATCTCATACTTGTCTTCATTTTCTATTACATCGCCTCCACTTACTTCCACGTCCTTCCAAAACCGTATTATTCATACCTAGCATGGCCTATTTATTGGATCGTTCAAGGATGTGTTTGCACCGCACTATGGGTCATTGCCCATGAATGTGGCCACCAATCCTTTAGTGATTACCAATGGATAAATGACACTATCGGTTTTATCCTCCACTCTTCACTTTTAACACCATACTTCTCATGGAAATATAGTCATCGTCGTCATCACTCCAATACTAATTCCCTTGAGCATGATGAAAATCATGTGCCCAAACTTGAAGTCAAACTAAAATGGTACACTAAATTATACGTGAATAATCCGCTTGGACGATTATTATTAATTGTCTTCACACTCACTGCTGGCTTACCTTTATACTATGCCATCAATATAGCCGGTAGACCTTATGATCGTTTTGCAAGTCATTTTGATCCATATAGCCCTATTTACAATGACCGTGAGAGAATACAAATTTACATCTCAGATGCAGGTGTGATTGCAACTATTTATTTATTATATCGCGTTGCTCTAACACAAGGCCTAACTTGGGTTATATGCATCTATGGAGTACCCCTTGTAATTGTGAATGGATTCATAGTGTTAATAACTTTACTACATCACACTCATGCTTCATTGCCACATTATGATTCATCAGAGTGGAGTTGGCTAAAAGGAGCTCTAGCTACGGTAGATAGAGACTATGGTGTTCTAAATAAAGTGTTTCATCATATCGTAGATACACACGTTCTACATCATCTATTTTCAAGTATACCACATTATCATGCTGTCGAGGCAACCAAGGCCATCAAGCCGTTACTAGGAGAATACTACCAATTTGATGCAACTCCATTTTACAAAGCAATATGGAGGGATTTTAATGAGTGTCAATATGTGGAGAAAGATGAAGCATCTCAACATCAGGGTATTTTCTGGTATACAAATTACAACACATAATATTCATTCCTTAACAATAACTGGCTAAATGTGTTAGCCAATTCATGAGTTGTTGTTATTAGTATTTTGGATTGTGTGTTCTCATAATAATAATATTGTTACTTCATTTTTATTGTAGAAACATTGTTAAGTAATTGGAAATACTGTCTTTTTTTTAAAAAAAAAAATGTTGATGCACTATAATTTCAAGTTTTAAACTTAACCCCTGTAATAATGGTAGAGTCGGGGGTGGCCCCAAAGCGGAATTGACCGGTGGTGCTTGGTCGAAGCTCCAGTAGATATAAGCACATTCTAAATTAATCGCAATTAAAACACCAATTCTTAAAAAATGAGAGATCATGTAGGGTACGTTGTTGTATTAATTATTTTTTTTGAGTATATCTTTATTAATGAACGTAACTTACCTATTTTTAATATTTAAAAAAAAAAAAAGATTCGAGAATCTACAACACCTTAATATCTGTGCGAGGAGTCTTTTAGTTCTTTTAGAGATTGGTAATCAAGTTGAAAATTTTTAGTGTTAGAGAACTAAAACATATAATTATACTATAAATATTGGATTAACTGAGAAAGGTCAAAATAAGTATATAGTGAGAATTCAGATATTCTCAACTTAATTTAGGGTTTGAGGCACGGCAATATAAAGTAAGTAAAAAAGTTTGTATGATTGTATTTGGACATTTATTTGTAGCTTTTAATTTGAAAAGAAGAAAGGAGGAGGTTTGTGATATTTGAAGATTTATTAAGTGTGAACATACAAATGTGTTACTCTTTTCCACTACTTATAACAACTTTTAATCAATTTATCAAAATAGGTAACATAAATAATAAGTATCATAATTTAATCGTCCGTTATAATTTGTGAACAAATCAACAATAAATGCAATGCTATAACTTATACTTCTGGGGTATATATAACTTATGATCCATCGAACGAGTTCAATTGAATTTAATTTATTTCACCGTCTCATACTCGAAACAATTTTTTTTTTCCGCTCCAAAGACCAAACAAACTAAACCTGTACTGAATGGACCCAGGTGTCTATATCATTTTCCAAGAATAAATTATAGTACATGAAATATTTAAGTTTTTATGATTTAGTTAGCACAACTATTTCATTCATTTTTATGGTATGTAGGCACCAGAAACACCACATAGTTAATATATATTTTGTTTATCAATTATTTATCTAAGATAATACAAATCAACACATGATTAATCAAAAAGAACCACATGATATACAAAATTGCAATTTTTAAGTTATATCTTTTTCATCTGACTCATTTGGTACGTCTTTGGAATCTAAATTAGCTACCCTCTTGATTTTGTTTAATACTACTTTAAAAATTTTAATTTTTCCAATTGTACTCATTTTTTTAGGGTTTAACTCTAGTCTTGACTATAGTTAGTCAAAAAATGTGTGCATTATTGAAAAGTAAATAAATCAAGTTTTATAATGAGAAAAATCTATATCAGGAAAATTCAACCACATAATTGTATTCTTTTCATTGAATTAAAATCACAACTACCATCACAAATTAAATAATAAAACAAAAAATGTTGAATAATTAAATTTTTATCTTTTTGACTTAAAACAAAACGAAAATAAATTATTTTATACAAAAACCAATCATATAGAATCTTTAGTACTTCAAATTTGATTAATCTCTGCTTCCATCACTTTGTCTTATTCCATTTATGGGGTGTTTGGCTACAATTTTCAATTCCAACATGATTAATAATTTCACTAGGCAACTTATTATTTTGACATTATTATTTAATTTGTACTTATTTTTAAAAAATATTTATATATTGTATTCACTTAATTTAATTAGATACATGATGTTCATACATTTTTATTTAAAATAAACAAAAATAATTGAACTTTAGTTTTTTGGTATATTACACTTCATTCGTAGGACCATTAAGTCTAGCATAGGTGAGGCCTACCCAAGGTCTGGTCTCTTTTGAAGATGTATTCAATCAAATAATAAAATCATATACTATAATTTAAAATAATAATTATTATTATAATAACACATGACAAACAAAAACATCCTAGAACATAAGAAAAGGAGGATGGAGCATCACATGAATCTAGTAGTTGTACGATATATTAAAAAGAACAACATGATATATTTTATTATTGTATCATATTATATTATATTATATTATATTATGCTATATTTGGCAAATTATTGTATAACGAATCTAATGATGTAAGTGTACTCTGATAATTAATCAGTCAATTGAACAAAAGTTTTAATAATCATAACTAAAGTGATAATAACATTATTAGAAAGCTAGATACAAACGCCACTAGAAGTGAATTAATAAGAACCATATGATATGCTTTTATCAACCTTTTTTTATTCAACATTTATTTTAATCAACTATACTAAATTGTAGTATTCACATTCACATAAATGAGAATACACGAATTTCATTTTATTTGAATGTCTACAAATAACCAATCTCACGTAAAATTAAATAAGGATATGAAAGGAAAGTCTTATAAATTTATAAGATACATTAATTGGATCATTCGATATGTGGAATAAGGATAATAATTTGAGCATTAAATTAAACTCTATTACATTTTTGATTAAGTTATGAGGTATTAGTTAAATCCTAACATTATTTTAATCTATTATCTATGGTAAAATTACTATCCCATATAAAAATTAGAATCGATCATTAAGACTTAGACACAATAAAATTGGATTTTTTTTAAAAAAATATCCACTATCTGCCATTTTATTGATAGAGCCTCATTGGTCAAAGTTTTAAACTCGTATATATCCTCTTCTATAATCTAAACAAGAGCACCCATTATTTGAAAGCGAGTGACAAATTTTCATTAGACGTGAACTTAAAAGAACCATATTATAATATACTTTTATTGATTCATCTGACTCATTTGGTACGTGTTGAAGTTGAAATAAGAGCACACATATATGGAAAATTAAGAAGTCATTATATTACATGCATTGATACTTTAACATATTTGTCCAAATTTTGAACTATATAAGTCTACTAAGTTTCTTAAATAATTCTCTATCGTTGTTATATATATATATATAGTTGGTCAAAATGTGTGAATTAATCAACAAACGATATTCCAATTATATTGATATTAATTACATTAGTAAAATAGTCATGTTTGGCTGCTATTTTTTGTCCCTATTTTAAAGGTACATTGCTATTGGGCGCATTATTATTGTGTATAAATAACAATAGGGAATTGAAAAGACTTAAATATGTTATTAAACTATAAGAAATGATTCATTTATGTCATTGATTTAAAGATTGTCTAATTTATGTTATATTGTCATTATGAAACAAGCTCGTTTATGTCAGTATAATCTCACAAGTAAAATTTTAAAAAAGTATTGACGTAGCTATATGTAGTGAATGGTAGACAATTGAATATTCTTCGTCGAAAAATTATGCCAGATGTGTAAAAATTTATATAAAGTATCTAGATCAAAAAATGTAATTTTAATTTCATATATGATACATATTAAATCTCGAATACGATTAACGAAAATGATGAAATTTGAATCTAAAGCACATTGACCAAAAGTATTTGCTTGACTTGCTTTACTTCTCTTATGGCATTGATAATTTGAGCCTTTCGCTCTTACCTAACCCAATCTATTCTACTTTTATAGAAAGTATCATAAATTAAATATTATTCCTTCATTCAGATTTTGTGATTCAAATAAATTTTTCTTTGACATAATTTTTTTGTATATATCTTTTAAATTTTTTGAATTGTCAATTATTATGACTTATAATACTTTTTATGTCATTTTCAAATATCTAAATTGAGCATTATATTTGTCGCAACTTATTAAGTTGCCGCAAATATCTTTTTGAGCAATGTTACTTAGTCGTCACTAAACATAACCTTTATGGCGACATTATAACTTGCCACGAAAACTTAAACTTTTTAGTAGGAGTCACCACAGAAAGTTGTCACGAAAATGTTGAATAAATCATGATATGTTTGAGAGTTATTTTCTTTGTCCCCAATTTGTGTGGTTGATAGCCAAAATACACCAAGCTAAAACATATATATGTGAGTGACACAACATGTGTTGGATCTCATCATACATTTGTTAGTCACACAACTGCACTAATTAAGTTATAACTATCATAAAAATTGGAAATCTTTACAGTATACTAATATGCATGAAATTGCTAGGAAAATGGCTCTTGTGGTGTCATTATAAAAAATATGAATCACAAAAAAAAAGTTGTGTTATAGAATATGTATGAATGCCCCTCTCATTTTTCATTTAATCAGATCACTAAAAAAACTACATGATTGAAAACAAATTCTCACTAAAATTATAATTAGAAAACTTTCAAATTTTTCTTTTCTCACCGATAAAATCAAAATATCTAGTAGAAATAGAATAAATTTACGGACTAATAAAATTGGTGGTGTGCATGGATTGGTCAAAAGAGGATGGCTAGTGGGTCCCGTGTATAGCCATTATATATACACACAATATTTTCACTAAGTGAGAAACCACTCATGAAGATAGAGTTAAAAGGCATCTCATCTCTTTTTCTTAAACAAAATTAAAGAGTAAGGCTAAAAGAATTGTCTCTTTTGATGTTGGCATTAATTTAGATTAGGCGCTTATCGATCATCATATCAAAAAACTATATATGAATCTTTTAATACTTTCTTATCCTAATAATGAAAATTTTAATTATGTTTGATTTGCCATGGTTGAATTGTATTCTAATATTGTTTTAATACATTTCATAATTGTTTTATCTTATAACTATCATAGTAAACCAAAATTGATTTGAGGCAAACTTAATTGATGCAGATCTATTTTAGGATTGATCAAGAGACCATGGGAGCTGGTGGAAATATGTCTACTCCAACAACTAAAAAAAGTCATCTCCAAAGAGTTCCATCTTCAAAGCCCCCTTTTACACTTGGCGATGTGAAGAAGGCCATTCCTCCTCACTGCTTCCAACGTTCTCTTATTCGCTCCTTCTCTTATCTTATTCAAGATCTCATACTTGTCTCCGTCTTCTATTATATTGCCAACTCTTACTTCCATCTCCTTCCATCTCCGTTAACTTACCTTGCCTGGCCTGCTTATTGGATCGCGCAAGGTTGTGTTTCCACTGGGATATGGGTCATTGGACATGAATGTGGTCATCATGGCTTTAGTGATTACCAATGGGTAGACGACACTGTTGGTCTTATACTACATTCTGCACTTTTAACACCATACTTTGCATGGAAGCATAGTCATCGTCGTCATCATGCCAACACTGGTTCCCTTGAGAATGATGAAGTGTACATACCTAGGTTTAAATCCAAACTAAGATGGTACTATAAATACTTGAACAATCCATTAGGACGAGTATTCGTACTTGCCTTCACCCTCACCTTTGCCTGGCCTTTATACTTGATGTTCAATATCTCAGGCAAAAAATATGAACGTTTTGCATGTCATNTTGCATGTCACTATGATCCAAATAGCCCAATCTATTCTAACCGCGAGAGAATGCAAATCTACATTTCAGATGCAGGTGTGATTGCAGCTACTTATGTATTATACCGTCTTGCTATGACACAAGGTCTAACTTGGGTTCTATGTATGTATGGAGTGCCTCTCCTTATCGTGAATGGATTTATAGTGTTGATCACTCTTATGCACCACACTCATGCTTCATTGCCACATTATGATTCATCAGAGTGGGATTATCTAAGAGGAGCTTTAGCTACCGTAGATAGAGACTATGGTATACTAAATAAGGTGTTCCATAATGTTACTGATACTCATGTTTTGCATCATATATTCTCATACATATCACATTATCATGCAATGGAGGCAACCAACGCGATTAAGCCATTGCTAGGAGATTATTACCAAGTTGATGATTCCCCAATTTTAAAGGCAATGTGGAGGGATACAAAGGAGTGCATCTATGTAGAGAAGGATGAAGGATCTCAAGGTAGAGGTGTTTATTGGTATAAAAACAAGCTTTGAATGCCAACAAGCATTTGTTTAGAATTGCTAAATGTTTACCTAAGCATTTTGCATAATTATGTGTGTTTTCGTTGTATTTTATTGTTAAATGTTGGTTTTAGTTGTCACTAATGTATTGTTAAATAAAATATTTACTTATATGTAACAATCAATTTGGGATGAAATGAAAAATGGCAAGGAATTTTTTAGTAGGCCAAGTTTGGTATGAAGTGAAAAATGGGAAGGAATTTTTGTCAAAAGCCATCTCTGAAGAAATTCTTTAGTAGGCAGAGTTATTTAACAAATAGGAGTAATTAAGTACAGATTCAGATCTGGGGACAAACTAACAATAATAATAATAATAATAATATTGCAAAAATAATAATTGATAATCGTCCCCTAGTGTTTTTTTCTCTGTGCTTTAGATTCCAGTTCCATCATTATTATTGTTTATATGTAATTACCTATATATGTAGATCAATATATCATATATTATTATAAGTGTGAAGCTTCTAATCTCAAAGTTGAATTACCATTTTATCCTTCACTTAAATATTTTTTCTATTTTTTAAAATGTAAAAGTATTTTTAATAAATAATTAGATAATAAACATTAAAGTAATAAAGATATAATGAAAGATAAATAGTCATTCAAACAAATGAAGTTCAAACATTTCAAAACATCTCTTATTTAATTTTAAGTTAAAGAATTTGAAGAGTTTCATTGATAAAATTATATACATGATTTTTCCAACAAAATACATTATTTTGATGTCTTTTCATGACAATAGCATGTGAATTGATTTATCTCACAAAATTCTTCTTCAAATTTTTCATGTTTCTTTTGATCAATAAATTTTAGACATATATGTATATAGATAGAACTAATATTACATGTTTTGTTTCATTCTTTTCATCGAAAATTTATATTTTTAACGCAACAGGTGATAAATAATTCTAGAGTTTTTCATTTGGACGAAAAGTCTGCTCAACATTCATGAGGTAAAACAAACCTACTTGTGTGAGAAAGAATATGTATGTTGTTTTGTTAATTTATTGACGGTAAATTCTTGGAGAATATAGTATCTGAATTAGAATTTAATCATTTTAGTGCATTCGATGCATTCTTCAAGAAGTTTAAAGGCGTCATGGACATTATTTGTTGTTTGGTAAGTATTATTTTTCATTTCAATGTTGCATATGTTTACTTAGTTCATTGTTTGTTACATTCAATTTTTCGGTTGAAGGAAGGTAAATTGACTACTTTTTCTTGAATAATGGCAATGAAAAAGAAAATAAAAATTTTCATTTACGTGTCTGATGTACAAATCTTCTTTTAAAGATTATGTTTGTTATAACAAGTTGATTATCATGTAGTGAACACTCTAGGTTATTGGATAAGAGAATTGAATAATTCATGTAATTAGTTTTTTCTCATAATTAAATCTACAAAAATTAGCATGCATTATATTTAATGTGCTTTTTTAGAATTTATAAATGATTTACTACTTGTATGAAAATAAAATCATGGTGTGATTTCATATTTGTAAATAAATACCCCTAATAACGAAAGAAGAAGAAGCGTTGAAGAAGAAAAACGATATTGCTTAATATTTTTATATTCTGCAACTTTTGTTTTTATTGATTAAATTTAGAACTTATTATTTCATTCATTCTATCTAAAAAAAAAGTATTTGGATAAAAAATCTCATAGATTCTTTATACTCATTTTAAGGAGTATACACTCCTTTTAATTTTTAAAGATAAAACAATATTATTAATAATCTTTATACTTTTTTTAAAAAAAAATGTGTATTGACTGATATAGGCAAACGAGCGGAGGGCAAATCCAGAAATTATTATTATTTTTATTATAAGTGAGAAGATCTTAACTTTAAAATAGAATTATGATTCTACCCATTTACTAATTTAAATATTATTAAAGAAATAATTAATAAAATATTACTTAAATAATACTTATATGGTATTAATCCATTATGTTTCTAGGTAGGATTAATTAAAGAAATATTTAATTTGTTTTTTATTCTAAAATAGAGTTCGGTAGATGAAGTGTTTCGTAACAACAAAAGACAGTAAATTAATCCGAAATATCCTTTAACATTAAAGAACAAAAATGTCCTTTGAATTACCATACATCTTAATATGACACATATTTAGATTTTAGTAAGAAACTTTATATATTCCCAACTTTAAACAATCTAATTCTCATAGACGTTATGTATATCATCAATTTTTAAATGACTTTTACAATTTCAAACTTGTAACTATAAATACCAAAACATTATCTTCAAAATCACTTTATATTAATGTATACACTTAGTTATTCCGATGTATAATTGTTGATGAATGATTATTGGTGGATGTAATTACACTGACACATTGTTCAACACAATTACTTTTTGTTGATGCATACGCTTTGTTATTCTAATGTATAATTATTGATGGATAATTGTTGATGAATGTAATTGTTCATCACATGTGCAATAAAAAAGAGATAGATCTGTTTATACTTTTGTTAGTTATTGAGGAAGTTTCTCTATTCTTATAAACTAGAACTATTTCTCTCTTTAATTTTTGTTATTTAAAAGTTTTAGAATTCATTAGCTATTTTATTGTTTTTAGTCAACTCTATTTCATTTTATTTTCGAATTCATTAGCTAATTTGGTGTTACACTCTTTCTCTTTTGATTACTTAATTTTATGAATAACTATTTATACATTTTGTAACTGTATTTAAATAATTTACGAATATTTGTACTAAGTAGCGTGCAATACAAATATATTTTCTATTCTGAAATTCAATTTTTTAAGTATGCATACATTTTGTAGTAATTACAAGGGACAAACGTGCAACGCACGTTTTCAAAATCTAGTACTATTATAAAGCAGAGTTTAAATTATATAAGTTGGCATAAACAAAGATTATACCATCGTGTCATTAAAAAAAATCACTATGGGTAAGCTTCTTAAAAATGTGAAATTTATAATCTAGAAAATAGGATAAAATGTAGTTGGGTAAAAAAATTGTGTACACACGAACTCAATATATTTCACCATTACACGTAAAAATATGTTATATTATGTTATAAAGATATTGTACTTGCCCAAATACACTTTATATTCTCATAGACGGAAGGGTAGTTTTGATCGCAAACATAAATAAAGGGTATATATAAGCTATTTAATTTCGAGTAGTTCCAGAGTAATTTTGATCATTTTTGTTAAAAATATAAAGTCTTGTACAGTGTTACAACAATATTTTTGCGGACGCAATTATGACAATAATAATATAACTATCTCTACATTACATTTAGCGGCAATAATAGTATGAATTTTATAACCAGCACTCTAGATAAATGTTGCTAAAGACTTTAATAATGATATTAACTCAATTGAAGCTAAATATTCTTGTGGCAATAAATATTAATTGTCACTAAAGATAAAATATGTTACAACTAAATGTCTCTTTGTTGTAGTATGTATTCATTCACTTTCGGTAGAGTTTCACATGCAATAAAGATGTTTAAGATAAATCCTCATCATCCATGTCGATCCATTTAGACTTTTTGCTCCATTGGCGTTTGCCGTCTGAACAATCCCTCTTGTTGCTTGTTTATGTTCATAAAAAAGACATTTTCGTAGATGCTTAATCTATTGTAACAATACAAATACAATATTATGAAAAGACACAATCCAATATACTTAGGCTGAACATTTAGCCAATGCTATTTCAAATTTAGAAGTTGTTTTTTATACCAGAAAATACCCTGAGATGCTTCATCTTTCTCCACATATTGACACTCATTAAAATCCCTCCATATTGCTTTGTAAAATGGAGTTCCATCAAATTGATAGTATTCTCCTAGTAATGGCCTCACAGCTTTAGTTGCCTCCATCGCGTGATAATGTGGAATACTTGAGAATAAATGATGCACAACATGTGTATCTGTAATATTATGGAACACCTTAGTTAGCACACCATAGTCTCTGTCTACCGTAGCTAGTGCTCCTCTTAGCCAATCCCACTCTGATGAATCATAATGTGGTAATGAAGCGTGTGTGTGGTGTAATAAAGTTATTAACACAATGAACCCGTTTACAACTAGTAAGGGCACCCCATAGATGCATACAATCCAAGTTAGCCCTTGTGTCAGAGCAACGCGATACAATACATAAATAGTTGCAATCACACCTGCGTCTGAAATGTAGATTTGTAGTCTCTCACGATCATTATAAATAGGGCTATATGGATCATAATGACTTGCAAAGCGATCATAAGGTCTACCAGCTATATTTATGGCATAGTACAAAGGCAAGCCAGCAGTGAGAGTGAAGGCAAGTATGAGTAATCGTCCTAGTGGATTATTCATGTATAATTTGGTAAACCATCTTAGTTTGGTTTTAACCTTTGGAACATGGTTTTCGTCATGGTCAAGGGAATTAGTGTTGGAGTGGTGACGACGATGACTATATTTCCATGAGAAATAAGGTGTTAAAAGTGCAGAGTGGAAGATAAAACCGACAGTGTCATTTATCCACTGGTAATCACTAAAGGCCTGATGGCCACATTCATGGGCAATGACCCACAGTGCGGTGCAAACACAACCTTGAACAGTCCAGTAAATAGGCCATGCTAGGTAATAATACGGGGATGGAAGGAGGTGGAAGTAAGTGGAGGCAATATAATAAAATACGGAGACAAGCACGAGATCTTGAACAAGATAGGAGGATGAGCGGATGAGAGATCGTTGAAAGCAGTGAGGAGGGATAGCCTTCTTGACATCACCAATCGTAAAAGGGGGCTTTAAACTTGGTACTCTTTCGAGAGGATTTTTCTTTTGTTCTGTTTTAGCTGTTGGAGCAGACATATTGCCACCACCTCCCATTTTTGTCTTCAATCCTGAGCCTGCAACAACTAAATTTGATGTGAGAAGAATAGAACAAGAATGAGAGTGAAGTTAAATGGGAATACCTCAAAAAAGTTAAAAAGACTCCTTTTAGCCTTACCTAAAAGCTACAGAGTTCTCTCTTCTTTATAGAAAAATAGAGAACAAGAGCTCTGGCCAACCTCTTTTTATAATTTATCATCTAATATTCGGAACTCGGTTTTGACTAGTCTATATTCCCAGGCTCACTACCATCTCATAGCTCAAACTCGAGACCTCTGATTAAGTAATGGAAAAATTTCCCCTTACATCCTTTGGAGGTTGATTAGATCTGAAAATACTTGTATATACTAGTAGACAGTAGTAAACTAAAGAGGCCATATGCATTGTTGATGGCTCCATGTGGTTTAGATTCCTTCATTATTGAAACTTTAATAACCCCATACATATAATGATGCTATTTACTCATGATCCTACATTTTATTATTGAGCAAGCCTCCTAATCCTCTGAATATACTTCAAGTTGTTTTTTCAAACGTTCACTCAACTAATGTTAATTGTGGTAACAACTACAAAGTCATTCAACCGATTCAATTGATATTTTTGATGAATTTTGCTGACGTGAATTTCTTAGCAGGTCGCGCCAATAAAATGGTAGATTTTCAGTTTCTTTAGAAGTTTGGCTTAAAGGAAATCATGTCAGCAAAATCCTTGGAAAATATCAACTGAATTAACTGAGATGAGACTTTGTAGGGAAATGAGAATAATAGAGGTGACTCTTCTATTGTAAAACAAAGAAAAGTGACTTTCGAAGTACATTAGTTGAATGACTGTATGAGAAATCAACTCTAAAAGTCCATCAACATTGGCTACATTTCAACTGAACAAAACATCTCGGTGAACTGACTCAAAGGTGAAGAAGTACTGAAGTAAATTTTTATTGTGTATGGCTTGTATGAACTGTTAAAAACCAAGAAACATGGTCCTATTATGTACATGCTCACGCCTAGGAATAGCTAGTACCTGAAATTGTTGCCTCGTCTGCAGATACAATGGAGAAGTTCATCAGCACGTAGGCCTCATAATGTGACTGCTCAGGATATTGGTGAAAATTGTGCACTCTGCACCTTTGACTAACTATATGATTCAAGGACAATAATAATACAGTCTATCAAAACATTGTATTTCAACCACATTATGTAATACAAATACAATACGGTATGAAAAAGATACATAAATAGAATGATAGGAAACAACAATCCTAACAAATTATAAAGAGATCTCAGACTCAAAATACTTATTGTGACTCGTGTTATCCAAATCGATTTTTAATTCATCTCATTTTTATACCAAAAAATACCGCAGTCCTTAGATCTTTCATCCTTTTCCACATAGATGCACTCCTTATAATCCCTCCATAATGCCTTATAAAAAGGGGTACTATCAAATTGGTAGTATTCTCCTAGTAATGGCTTGATAGCTCTGGTTGCCTCGAGTGCGTGGTAATGTGGAATCGTTGAGAATAGATGATGCAAGACGTGAGCATCCGGAATGTGGTGGAAGACCTTATTTAGTACACCAAAGTCTCTGTCTACCGTAGCTAGAGCTCCTCTTAGCCAATCCCACTCTGATGAATCATAATGTGGCACGGAAGAGTGAGTATGGTTCAAGAGAGTGATTAACACTATTAAGATGTTCATAATTTGGAGGGGCACTCCATAGATACATACAAGCCAAGCTAGCCCTTGTGCCAAAGCAATGCGATACAACACATAAGTTGTTGCAATCACACCTGCATCTGAAAGATAGATTTGTAGCCTCTCGCGATCATAATAACTCGGTCCATGTGGATGATAGTGACTTGCAAAGCTATGATATGGTCTGCCCGAGGCATTGAAGGCCAAGTACAAAGGCCACCCTAGATTGAGGGTGGTGGCAAGTCCGAATACTCGTCCTAGTGGATTTTTGTTCAAATACTTGGTGAGCCACGTTACTTGGGATTTTAGTCTTGGAACATACACTTCATCATGCTCAAGGGAACTAGTGTTGGAGTGGTGACGACGATGAGTATATTTCCATGAGAAGTATGGTGTTAAAAGTGAAGAGTGGAGGATAAAACCAATATTTCATTTATCCACGGGTAATCACTGAAGGCATGGTGGCCTAATTCATGGCCAATCATCCATATTCCAGTTAAAACACAACCTTGAGCAATCCAGTAAATAGGCCATGCTAGGTAACAAAATAGAGGGTGGAAGTAAGTGGTGGCAATATAATAAAAGACGGAGACAAGGACGAGATCTTGAACAAGATAGGAGAAGGAACGAACAAGAGATCGTTGAAAGCAGTGAGGAGGGATGACTTTCTTGATATCGCCAATTGTAAAAGGGGGCTTTGCAAATGACACTCCATTTTTCTTGTTATCAGACAACATATCCTTTTCCTGCTTTTTCAATCCTGAAATGTGCAACAATAGTGACACCAAATAGAAATTTTCTGCATACCTTCTTACAAAATTGCAAAGTCTAGAGTTATTTAAGAAACAAATTACAGATTTTGAGATAATTAAATACTTAAAATTTTCTATTGTATGACACCACAAGATTAGTTATATATCTTTAAAAAATTACTCTTAACAGATCACAAAAGAATATTTAAACTTACTTTCTCAATCATGGAATCTTTTGTTCAGATCAAAATCTATACTTACTTTCTTAAATAACTCTAATCTTGTCAGTTTGTATTATTTCATTCAATGTTTGTTTACAATTTTCATTATTAGTATATTCTATTGATTTAATGTGTATTATAAGGTACAATCTGTCTCAGTTTATGTGAGTTGAGGTATGTTATCTAGATGTGCATACTCAAAGACCAATATATGTCTTTTTGCCTCTAAAAATGCAGCATTCAAATTTGATTTCTTGTTAAAACTGATATGGCATTCTTTTGGAAATGCAACATTTTGTTTGTAGTACAATATTCTTTGATTTATATAATCATATCATTCCATTTTAATAACTAGAGCGTGGATAATATAACATGGGGGTTCCAACATTACGAAACACAGCAACAGGAATAGGTGGATCTGGCTGTGATGCCGGTATGAACTAGTCTCAGCCCAATGTTGATACATACATGGATATCATGAACGCAATAAAACTGGAAGGCTTTCATAAAGCTTGATCTGCCTGCTTGACAACTAGCTAAAAGGACGACAGATGAGAAAGAATGGTTTATGCCAATTGTTAGAAAGAGTCTATATTGCCTTTGTCGAGTCTTTGCCTCATCTATTTCTAGTTCTTAATTATCCTTTAATTCAGTCATTTACCTACTGCGTAATTGGAATATATCTATGAGTATCTACTGAGAATTTTTTCATTACATCATGTGTGAAGAGACCATTGGATCTAAGTCAACTCATAAATGGGAGAATTGTTCAAAATCATGTAAAGAGACACTATGACCATACTTCCCTCAACCAATATGGAACTTATTTTAACAGTCTTAAGATACATTTCGCTTTGAGAAAGAGTACAAAAAAGAAATACATGTCGACAGATTCAACGTTTTCATATCTTCATGAGCTAATTTTAAAGCGATGAGAAAATTGGAACACCTGTTAAGGTTGTTCCAGCATCAACTATGAATACATTGCCCGATACATATTCTGAAGAATCATGGATTAAGTACCTAACGGTTGATGTTAAAGCCGGATCTGTCGTTCCAAGAGTTCTCAGAGGAATGGTTCTTACAGTAACATTATTGAACCATTCTTTTTCCATGAGACTCTTTGTTATCTCGGATTTGAAAATTCCTGGTGATATTGAGTTCACTCTGATATTGTTTACTCCCAACTCAAGGGCCATCATCTGCCATTCAATTACTTGAATTATTAACTTAAACATAACATTGAAGAAAACAATGGAAATCTCTATCTAGAGCTACCTTAGTGACCATGTCAAGAGCCATCTTCGAAGAAGCATAAGCAAGACCCCCGGGTATTAGTACTCGATTTAAACCAGCAATTGAAGAGATATTAATCACAGAGCCTCCGCCCTGTTTAGAATCGCGCATATGTCTACATACATATTTCGACACCAACCATGCCCCTCTTAGATTCGTCTTATAGGTATGTTCCCATTCCTCTTCTGGCAAATCCAGTGAATTGTACACATTACCTATGTAAATATATTAAAATACAACCAAAAAGAAAAGTTAGAATGAACTTGGTAACAAATTAATGAATTTTCAGATTACCTCTAAGGCCTGCGTTGTTAATCAAGACATCGATACGTCCGAAGGCATCCCAAGCTATTTGTACAGCAGCCTGAATAGTAGCACTATCAGCAGTGATGTCGAGCTGGACAGCGATTGCACGCCGAGCCAGGCCATCTGAATTATTAATCTTGTTGCAGAGAGTTTTCAGCCTATCAACACGACGAGCGGAAGCAATGATCCTGCAGCCGGCTTTTGCCAAGTCGAGACAGAACTCTAGCCCGATTCCCGAGGAGGCCCCAGTCACCATCACTACTTTTCCGGTCAGGTCTTTCCATGGCTCCATATAAAAACACTTGTGGTAGAGCCACTTGTTGTTTTATGCAATAGGTAATATAAGTAGTCTATCTCTCTCTGTCTTGTTAGATTTATGAAGAGCCTACTTATATTCTATATTTCCAACAAAAGTAACCAGAAGTCTTGGGTTCGAACCTTGAAAATTAAAAAAATCCTGGTATGGAGGAGCACTACCTTCTTCTATGTGACATGAATCTGAATTAGTTTGAAGCCAGTACTGAGCCTTAACTTTAATAATGAAAAAATGGAATCTAAAGCTAGCACATGGACAGTACATTGAACCTAAGGCTTTAAGCTATATATGGTCTGTTTTTTTGTTCAATCACTTTCTTAAACAACTCTAGCCCCGTCAGTTTTGTCAAGATCAGTGATTAATGAAACATAAAATTGGACAAAATAAGGTAAAATGGTAGATCTGATTGTTTTTTTAAGGAGTGATTGAGGACGGGATTACAAGGTAAAATATCGAAATTTTAGAGCTTATTTTTAAACCAAAAAACACCTTTATCATCTTGACATCCTTCATCTTTCTCCACATATTGACACTCATTAAAATCTCTCCATATTGCTTTGAAAAATGGAGTTGCATCAAATTGGTAGTGTTCTCCTAGTAACGGCTTGATAGCTTTGGTTGCCCCATCGCGTGATAATGTGGTATGGTTGAGAATAGATGATGCAAAACATGAGTATTTGGACTATTGTGGAATACCTTATTTAGCACACCATAGTCTTTGTGACATCTTCTTCTAGTTTAATTTTCTTAGCTCTACTTGTTGGACAAACAACAATTTTACCTAGGTAATACTAATTAAGTTAAAATAAAGTCAAAATTACATTTTTGTAATTGTTATTCTTACTCAAATTCTGCAGGTTAGAGAGAAAAGATAGAACCCATAAATTAAAAAAAAAAAAACATAATATACTTCTTCAAGTAATAATTCAACCCATAAATTATCAAAAAAATGCTTTCCTCCCTTTCTCACACCTCTTCTTCCACCACCGCTTTCTTCCTCTCTTCCACCGCCAAATTTCTCCGACCCAGATTCTCTTTTTGCCCTTTCCAGTTCCCAATTCATCAAAAACGACACCGTTCTCTGTTTTCTCATAGCACAGCAGCTTCAATGGACTCTGCTGCCACTGTTGATTCAGTTGCTGATGATTTAAAGAAACAAAACTTACAAGGAGTTGAAATTAAGCTTAAATTGAATCTTGAAGAGCTTAATTGGGATAACTCTTTTGTTCGTGAACTACCTGGCGACCCCAGAAGTGATAGTATTCCAAGAGAGGTTTGTGTTCTAATTTCTCAAAGATTGAATCTTTATTTGATTGAATGTAAAAGGTGTTTCTTTTTATTGGGGATATTACTCTTTATGGGGTTGCAGTAGTGGATTAGACTTATATATTATAGGTATAATAGATAAATAGACACTCAAACTTTGGCTTCCAAATTTTATTGTCCACGTCAGCATTCGGTGTCCACGAGACATAGTAAAGACGAGTTAGAGTGTTTGGTTGGTAGTTGAAATCTAGTTGAGGTGTCTACATGTACACTCTTACTTGCTAGATGAGACTAAGTTCGAGTGTCTGTTTGTGTGTTATGCCTGTATTGTATTAGCGATTGTGAGGAGACGATACCAAAATCTTGGTCAAAAAGTTAATTTGACAGAGAAGATGTCTCAAAAGCACAAATTTTAAGTAGTAACGCATATTCAAGATTGGATTTTGTTTGAAGACATGAGAAACTGGTTGGAATATCTTGAGTTACTCCTTCCATCCGTCTGAGCTGGTTCACATTGCCTGTCCCAATCCCGGTAAATGAGGAGGGTTGTCGATGGTCAGTCAGAAACAATCTTTCTACCCATAAAGGTTGGGGTAAGGCTGAATACATTTTACCTTTCCCAGACCCCACTTATGGGATTACATGGGGTTTCTTGTTGTTGTTGTTACTCACCTTCATCCTATTTGTGTGATTGTGTTTGCCAAATATGAGGTTAAATTGTTAATTAGACTTATATATTGTAGTGGAAGAAAATATTAAGGTAATCGTTGAAAAGTCAGTTTGATTAATCATATCAAAATAAAATATTTGAATAGCTTAATGAAATTGAATTCTGAAAAGTTGTGAGAGAAGGGTGGCAAGTATCTTAGATGTCCAAAAAATATAACTGTCATGTTCATTGTAACAGAAGTATTACATTAGTGAGAGCTTGGGAGAAAATATTGGAGTAGTGGTTGAAATGTAATTTTGGTACAGAAGGCTTCACATTGAAATTTGAAACTTGGTAAGTGTAAATGTATAATGAATTTGTATTACTTAAGTTGTCAGCGATTATGTCAAATATTCTAGATGTCTCAACATGGAAAGAGTGCCCTATAAATTGGGCTGGAGGGACTATTGTTTATTCATAACTAGCTAACAAGTTAGGCTTATAAGAGATATACCCGTGCTGATGTGCCATAGAAGTTATTTCTTGATTGCAAAAAATGTGGAACATAGTTGTTACCTATGTGATAAGCAATGCAGTTTGCATTGAGTTTGAAATGTCAGTAACTGAAGATAGAATCCTTTTGCAAGTCATTATCTGTTCAAACATTGTGTTTGTAGGTGTTGCATGCTTGCTACACGAAAGTGTTACCCTCTGTACCGGTCAATAACCCTCAGCTTGTAGCATGGTCAGAATCAGTGGCGGAGTTACTTGAATTGGATCCTAGAGAGTGAGTTTTTAAAAGCTTGATGATGTTATGGCCACACTAATTGTGGCTTGATGAAATTGTCATAGACTTACTTTAATCTTTCAGATTTGAGAGGCCTGATTTTCCCCTTATTTTCTCGGGGGCATCACCATTGATGGGAGCGTAAGTTTCTTGAAGCTTGTCGACTTTTTCTTTGAAATTTTAGTCATGAAACAACATTTAATGTTGGACTTGATTCTGCAGGATACCTTATGCCCAAAATTATGGAGGACATCAGTTTGGCATGTGGGCCGGGCAGTTAGGGGATGGTAGGGCAATAACTCTTGGAGAGATATTAAATTCAAAGTCACAAAGGTGGGAGCTGCAGCTTAAGGGTGCTGGAAAGACCCCATATAGTCGTTTTGCTGATGGTCTTGCAGTGCTTCGTAGTAGCATCCGAGAATTCCTTTGTAGTGAAGCAATGCACGGTCTTGGAATCCCAACAACACGAGCACTTTGTCTAGTGACGACGGGAAAAGATGTTATGAGGGATATGTTTTATGAGTATGTTCCTCAGCGACAATTTTTTATGCTGTTTGATAAGTTGCATAAATCAGCAAGAAATCATCTTGCTAGCCTGAATTGTATTTCGTGTTCTCTTCATCATGTGTACATCTTTGCCTTCAAATCTTCTATGCCTTTGGAAGAATAAAACTGTGAGGAAGTTTGATGAGAAGCAGACTTCTTTATGGGAGGTTTGGAGTCTGCATAGTAATTCATGTCTTAGAATTATACTCCGCATAATTGTTACTTTGTACATTCTAATGCATTTTCGTTTCCACTATTGATTATTGTCTTCTGTCTCATGCAGTGGAAATCCCAAAGATGAACCTGGTGCAATTGTCTGCAGAGTTGCCCAATCGTTTCTGCGTTTTGGTTCTTATCAACTGCATGCCTCTAGAGGAAAAAAGGATTTTGAGCTTGTCCGTGCTTTGGCAGACTATGCCATTAGATATCACTTCCCCCATTTGGAGAATATGACTAGGAGTGAAAGCATATCAGCTAACACAGGCGTGGATTTAACTTCAAACAAGTATGCAGGTAAATATAAAGGCTATCTTGAAGATAATATAGGGATTCCCTCTTTCTCAAAAAAAATAATATAGTGATTCCCTTGCCTATGAAAAAACTAATCTCCTTATAAAGACGGCATGTAGAGTGCGCAAGGAGAGTAATGGCAGTTATTCATTGAGGACTAATCAGTGTTTCAAACTTCTCCATTTTTGGTGACACTCTTTATCATATTCAAATACTCCTCCATTTCAATACGTTTTTCCTACTTTCCTTTTTAGTCTGTTTAAGAAAGAATGTCTCTTTCTTTTTTTGACGCAACTCTAATTTTTTTACTTTCCACATGTCATGGACCACAAGATTTAGAAAGAATATAAGTGCAACAGTCCATGTATACTTTTGACAAGTTGCTTCCCTACATCCTATTGATTTGGGTGCATCATTTCAGCATGGGCAGTGGAAGTTGCTGAGAGGACTGCATCCATGATTGCCAGGTGGCAGGATGTTGGTTTCACGCATGGAGTCATGAACACTGATAACATGAGCATGTTAGGACTCACTATTGACTATGGTCCCTTTGGCTTTTTAGATTCTTTTGATCCCAGTTACACACCAAATACCACTGATCTTCCTGGCAGAAGATATTGTTTTGCAAATCAGCCAGATGTAGGTTTATGGAATATTGCGCAGGTCACCTCTGCTCTATCTACTGCCGGGTTGCTTAGTGATAAAGAGGCAGATTATGCCATGGAAAGGTATCTTTATATAGTAGCATTTGGCCATTTGCTCAAATGTTATGTCTCTGTGATTGCTCGATTATTTCTCTTTTGCTGTTGTTGATGTTTATCTGTTGGCTTTTTTAGATATGGTAACAAATTCATGGATGATTATCAAGATATCATGACCAGGAAACTTGGTCTGACAAAGTACAATAAAAAGTTGATTGGTGAACTACTCAAGAATATGGTCTCCGATAAAGTTGATTACACAAATTTCTTTCGATCTCTATCAAACATCAAAGCTGATCCTGCAATTCCAGAGGACCGATTATTGATTCCTCTCAAAGATGTTCTCTTAGATATTGGTATGGAACGCAGGGAAGCCTGGACTAGCTGGATGAAGTCATATATACAAGAGGTATGTGACATTGAATTTCCTTATTAAAATAATACAATGCCGCCGCCTCAATCCCAGGGGTCGGCTATATTAATCCTCACTATCTATGTCTGGTCCATTTAAGCTCATTTCAGTCCAATGTTATACAATTTTCCCAAATAGAATGAAGCATATAATGTGTTTAGAATTAGTTTAGCTTCTTGAGCTCAATATTGCAGTGAGTAGGGTAATATAAGGTCGGGTAACATAAGGTCCGTTGAAATCGGACTTTGTCCTGGAACTGCCCGTATTTGAATAGTTATTCACTTCAATAATAAGTTGTTATGGTTTTGTTCTTTAAACGGTTGTCAAATGTTCTTTTAGGATAGCTGGTTGCTCACCTTGTTTGTTCCTTAGATACCAGTAATGGTAGGTGGTAATGGATAGCAGTTTCCATCCATGGGAAGATTTTCAATTTCATCCCCTCCCTTGCCTTGTTCTTCAAGGTTTCCATCTTTCCAGTCTCTTCTACCCTGGGCCTAAAAAAGCAAGAAGAAAGTCATAAAGGAAATAACAGATAGTAGACGTAAGCAATGGGTGAGAAGTAGTTGTGACAACGTTTTTGTATGGCATTGAGTGTGACTCTTATATTCTCATCAATTGAAATGGCTTGTCATGTTAGCATCCTGCTTCTTCCTCTTTTATGTCTAACACATTGTGCTCAGATTGTGCTGTGGCAGAGACATCCTTCTACAAGAGGTGTCAGATGACTTGTATGTAGGTAATAGTGTGGTCGTCCATTAGGTGGGAGAGGGAGGAGGCTTGCCCCATATCCTTTTTCTCCTTATTAGTAGTAATATTTAGTAATCACATAGTTTCTTAGTCTTCATGTGTGTCTACTATTTGTTGCTTCATTTTGCTTTATATCTTGATATTTGTTGTCATTTTTTTCTGCTTCCAACCCTTCCATGAATAACTTCCCTTTTAAGCCGAGGGTCTATCGGAAACCTCTCTACCCCACAGAGGTAGGGTAAGGTTTGCATACATCTCACTCTCCCCAGACCCCACTTGTGGGATTGCATTGAGTATCTTGTGTTGTATGTAAGTAGTGTTTTTTCTTAAAAAGAAAGTGTCGATATATACGGCTGATACAACTTGTAAAACAATGTTAGAGTAAACAACAATTTGAAGCAGGAAGCAAAGCCTTGTAACTTACGCAACTTAGACGGTAACTCTTTTTCAAATTGAGTAGTTGAGTTGTGGTAATAGACAGACACTGCTTGCGTAAAATCCTGCTTAAACCATTGTTTTATGCGGTTGTTTTTGTGGACTCTTCTCTGGAAATTATCAAGTTCCATTCTTGTATGTGAGGTACTCATGGTGTCACTTTTCTACCTCTTGCAGCTCTCCACAACTGGTGTATTAGATGAGGAGAGGAAAGTTTCAATGAATTTTGTAAATCCAAAGTACATCCTCAGAAATTATCTATGCCAGAATGCCATTGATGCAGCAGAACAAGGCGATTTTGGGGAGGTTCGGCAGTTATTGAAGGTTATGCAATGTCCATTTGATGAACAACCTGGCATGGAGAAATATGCACGCTTGCCTCCAGCTTGGGCTCATCGTCCGGGTGTATGCATGCTTTCTTGTTCCTCATAAGGTTTCCGGGTGTATGCTTATGCTTTCTTGTTCCTCATAAGGTTTCCGGGTGTATGCTTATGCTTTCTTGTTCCTCATAAGATCTCCACTATTTAATACAAGAGTTTCACTTGTAAATATATAATAATAGAAATCAGTTCTTCGTTCTTGCAGTTGTGTAAAAAGTACGTTACAGTTTGTATTGTAAGTGACAGAGTGGCCTTCGAGCCACAATATAGGAAGAAGATTCAGTTGGTTTCGCTGCAAAAGAGAGAACTTTGGTATCATTTTCAAACATATTATTGTATTTGGAGAAATACTTTTTTCGCAGGTTCTTTGCCTCTTTGGAGCTCATTTTTTACCGAAGTCTATATGCAACATTTAATACATATGTATAAACGTAAAATTTGATCTATGTTAAGATATCCCCGTGCAATTATTCAGTGAATGGTGTTAACTGACCACTTCTGTAAGTAATAACTTTGCCCTTGTGTTCAAGAGAATCCAAACAACTATTGCAGGTTTAACATCTGGCTAATATACTATCAACTTGTTTCACACACTTCTGGCATATGCTGCAGGAGTAAACATACCTGTCACCTATGCCTACAACGTGTTGAATCCCACATCATTCACTTGGGAATGGACTGGCCTTCAACTTTCTTACATGAATCTTCCCATCACGAGCTAGCTTGTGGTGTGCTAGCCTACTGGTTTCACAATGAAAAAGATCTCAAAGTCTATCCAACAGTTTATACAAGTCTAATTGCTAGTTTTCTATATTTGACAGCAACCAGACCTGATCTCATGTCTGCATTAAGTCCTCTGTCGAGGTTTATGCATGCTATAAGTCAAAGTTCATCTTGGTGTAGCTAAACGGGCCTTGAAGGGAACTGTTGATTATGGTATTTGGTTTTAAAAAGAAGAGCAATGGCGATTGATGGGTTGTGATTGGGCAGGAAGTGTTGATGATACGATAAGGAGTTGGTTGATATGCTTTTACACTTGGTTCAGGCATATTCTCATGAAATTCAAAAAATCAAGAGGTGGTAGTTCAATCTTCTGCAGAAGCAGAATACTATACATCACCCTGCTGTTGGTGCAACTAATCAGGTTCTACAGTTAAACAAGGATTCTAAGTTTTCCTCTGAGGTTCCAAATACTAACATGTTGAAGTAATATTTGACCTATAAAGGCAGTACAATTATTCAGAGATCACCTTCGACACGAATATCCAAATAATCAATGGGTCAGTTCATTGCAGAGTAATGTGATACAAAACAAACAGATCATATATATACATCTTCAAGTGGTAACCTGAATACATTAGTTTTATAAGCATTTCTTGAATTTTCCTCATGAAGATGTTCAGCAGGTAAGCTCTTCTATCTTTTCTGGAAGTTGAAAACCTTAATAGCCAAAGCAAATGTGAAGGCAAAAACAAGAGTATATGCAACAGTCACCACTGCAGCTACTCCAACAAAATCATGCCTGAACCCGAAGTAACGCCTCAAGAATTGTTTGGCTGTCTCATCACTATCAGTAATTTTGCTTTGGAGGTCTCCGAATTGTGATGCAACCAAACCATACAATGTCCAGGCAACAGGATCAGCCCAATAGTACCATCTCCACCATATGGGCATGCTCTATTTTTAAAAGAAAAAACATGTCATCATTTTCATGTGAACGTACAAAATGCAAATGTTTCAAGAACTTACAGGTCGTGGAACAATGAATCCTGAGAAAAGATTCCACATTCCATATCCGGAGACAGAGACAATTTGCGCGACATGTTGATTTGGGGTAATGGCAACGCTCATCATTCCATAGAAGGTGAAGTACAAGAGAGTGAAGAACATTATAAACAAGTACCAAAAGAACTTGGTCACAGTCCATTCAAATCCAATCATAGCATAGACGATAACACCATAAGAAACAGCTTGCACAAAGACATATGGTATTTCAATGAAAGTCTGCAGATTAGAGTTATTTAGACTTTTTAAACCGGAGATAGGCTTGTAAGAAGTTAAATCATATGCTTACTTGTCCAAAGGCGTAAGGGATGGCAGAATACATTCCAGCAGCTCTTTCTCTGTAATATACTGTACGCTCAACGGCTACAACAGGCAACACTGATGATGCATTTTGAAAACCAAGGAAGAAAACAGGAGTATACATTGATCCCAAAGCGTTAAACAGGTCTTGTTTCTTACCCCTATACACAAAGAAATAAGCTTTTAGCATGAAGTATTTTCCAGAGTACTTGGTTTCGTCATATGTTTGGGGACTTACACTTTAGTACCAAGATCCCAGAACATTGTCCCAATGGCCAAGGCAATGATGATTGTAAAGATATATCTGACTGCAGTATAAGCAGGATTACGCCAGTATGACCAATGTTGCTTCCAAAGGCAAGCCATACATTGGATCCAAAATGGTTGTCAGTATTGATTGTTGAAATGCAGGTCTTTTGTACCAGGGCAAGGCATGCTAAGTTCACTAATCAATGTTTTATTCCTCCTGTAAAGGTCTGATTTCTTGTATAAATCAGTGAAATCAAGCCCCAACATCGTTTCCTGAGCCAAATTTGTGACTTCTAACATCCAAGTTGCTGGATTGTAGCCATCGTGTATTTTACTTACCCCAGGAATTGACTGAATACAAAAAAGAATTAGTTTGTTATTCGATCGTATTAACTTCAAAAACTGGAGGCTCGTTTATCTGCTTAGACAACTTACCTCAAAGTATCTGATTAAATGGCAAGAATGGTGACCCAATGGACCAGCATATATCTCTTTTCCTCCTCGTTTCATTAGAAATAGCTGCAAAGAGTGGTCTGTAAATTAGTATTTGTACAGATATGGAACCTCTACCTATATCAACCCCAAAAGCTAGCTTATGACGGGTAGATTGTCCAAGTTCATATAAGCATATCACTAGTCCATTTCCTAACCAATGTGACACTTTTACCCACTCTGACACCCCCTTCAGCCCCAAGCCCAACTGAAGCGTGGACCGGGAGCCCAAACGGGGATGAACTTGGCTCTGATACCATGTAAAGATATCAAAAGAGGAAAAAGACACATTTATTAAATTCACCTCATCAAAGGCTTCAAAAATATCAATACTAGGCTGATGGATGGTACAAACAACGGTTCTTCCTGTGTCAACTGTGTTCCTAACAGTTCTCATAACAATTGCAGCAGCTCTTGCATCCAACCCTGAGGTTGGTTCATCCATGAAAATGATAGAGGGGTTTGCCACTAGTTCCACTGCAATGGTCAACCTTTTGCGTTGCTCGGTTGAGAGACCGTTGACTCCTGGCAGACCAACCAACGCTGACCTTAATGGTGTAAGCTCCACAAGTTCCATAACTTCATCAACAAACATCTACACAAGGACATAATATAGGAAATGTCATATGATTTCCACATTAACTGCATTTAACTTATATTCAAAAGGAGCAAACCTTTCTGGTCTTTTCATCAACATCAGAAGGTAAACGCAACCAAGCTGAGTATACTAATGACTCATAAACTGTAACATAAGGTGAATGGATATCATTCTGTTCACAGTATCCGGATATACGTGCAAATGTTTCTTGCTTCTTCGGATAGCCAGAGATCTTGATACTACCCTCAATATATCCTCCTGTTTTTCGTCCGGCTAATACATCCATTAACGTTGTTTTTCCAGCGCCACTAACTCCCATCAATGCTGTCAAAACACCGGGCCTGAAAGCTCCGCATACACCATTCAGAAGTACCAATCTATCTTCAGTGGCACCTTGATTTTTCATTTCCTGGAAGTATCATTGGAAAGTTCAGTATCACTGAAAGTATCATAATTTTTTATATCCTACAACAATTCCCAGCTAGTTACCTGAGGCATGTCAACAGAGTACGTAACTTCATTGAAGGTGATGGAATGCGGTTCAAATTGAAGAACCATTCCCTTTTTCTTATTCTGGCCCTCACTAGTGGATACTTCTTTCTCAGTGTTTGTTGTTTTGGCATCATCACTGTCTTCTGATATCATACCTTGCGGCTTACCAAATGCTGTAGATATTCAACTAAACATTCAATGTATACACCTTTATGGAAAAATAAATGGAAAAACTCTAAAGATACTCACGGTTGAGAAAAACGAGTGCAAGACTGTAGAAGATGTTAAAGACGATTATGAAACCAATAAGTGCACTGACACCTATCCAGTACCAGTATGCATTTGGGAAAAACCCTCGGGATCTTACAACTGCAACTCCAAGTGAATCAGTTCCTGTTGGTGCAATGTGTTTCCACCTTTTCCCATCAAATTCATTGACAAGAATTGAATTCATAGAATACATCAACGGTGAAGACCAGTAACCCCATATCCACCACTTCTTCACATCATCTACAATATTTGCAGGAGTCAGTTTTAGGAAGATAAAAGCTTCTACAACCACATAAATCAACAAAAATACCTCGTGAAAGAACGAATCCACCCAATCCAAATAGTAAAAGCAGAGCAAATGTTCCATATGTATTTGCAACTCCCATGGTCCTTCCAGCAGCCCCAATGAAGCGGCACATTCCTGATGTCATCTGGTTTACTAATATGAGTAGCAGGAAATGTTTGAATAATCTGCAAAAGGAAAAAAGGAAACTGTTGAAGTTAACCTGATATTTATATTGCATCATCTTTTTTTTTTAACCTGATATTTATACTGCATCATCTTTTTCTTCCCTTACCTTACAGGGGTTGGATCAAATCCAATTACATAGTAAGTGAGCAACACCCAAAGGCCAACTTCAACAAATGCTATAGGGATTTTTAGTATCCATGAGGGCATTGCATAAGCCCATGAAGGGAAAAAAAGAAGATCCCTTTGCTTGTAGAAGATAGGAAGTTTGTAAATTACCAAGCCTATCTCAATCATTCCGCTAAACATGATCTGAGTGACTATAAAAAAGAGGGCACCAGCATATTTTCCTCCATCTTCTATAGTATCATGGGGCATCTTAGTACGGAAAAAGAGGGTCATTGTTATGACTGCGATAATCATATTCTGTGAACAGATCACAACCTTGTGGCATTAGTACTTGCAAGTAAATATGATGAGTCGGAGACGTGAAAATTGAAAATTTTCATAGACAAGTGATCACCTGAATGAACTTGAAAATGTAAACAAATGAGTTCCTCTTCATTAGTAAGAATTCTCGTTCAGTGCAGACCTTTAAGAGTTGTTTCTTCCCTATACCATACTGTTGAGTTGACAAAGCAGCAGGATGGCTTTTGCTCTTGTCATATGAAGCTGCAAGCTCATCCGCGAGTTTCCTCCCAACATGGAATGATTGATATGCCTCAGCAAATTCATTTGACTTGATAAACCGGTAAGTTTCATCCCTCTCCCAATATTGCTGTTGATCTTTCTTTGAAGTCACCTGCAACAAATTTAAATTTTCACCATCAGAAGGGAAAATAGATCACTGCTTGTCAACATTATTAGTTTTGTAGTTTCTTGTAAGACATACTTCTTGCAAGAAGTCGGCCACGCCTTTTCTATCTGGACATTTGAACCCCATGGACTCGAAGAAGCCAAGGACATCCTCTCGAGGTCCCTGATAGACAATTTTCCCATCTGATAACAGAATAATGTCATCAAACAAGTTGTACGTCTCGGGTGCTGGCTGCAAGAGAGATATCACAGCAGTTCCATGTAAGATTTGCACAGATTGTCTTAGTGAGTTCACTATTGAGTAAGTAGTTGAACTATCCAATCCAGTCGAGATTTCATCCATGAAGAGTGCCTTGGACGGTCCAACGAGCATTTCACCGGTTGTCACGCGCTTCTTTTGTCCTCCTGAAATACCCCTTATCATTTCATCTCCCACCATAGTATCTGCACATATATCCAGTCCCAAAAGCTGCAGTAGAATACACATATCACTCAGTTATCAAATTTTCTTCAGCCTTCTGACCGTCCAAAATTTCGAGAAACTTTTGTTACCTTCAGAACATAATCTGTAACAAAAATGGCTTCTTGTCCCTCTGTGGCTAATGCCTTCATTGTCACAACATAATTAGGATTATGAGCATTTGTTTTCGAGAAAGGAAATATCTTAGTTGCCTACCTTCATGAAAATATCAATATCAGGATCTGGCTTGATTTTAGCTGCTTTTTCTCTTCTTGACAGTTCAATCAACATCTCTGCAAAAAAAATTCCCAGAAACACTAATCGTTTATCATTAGTTAGTTAAATTTCAAAAAAAAGAATGATTTTTTTCATTGAAAAATAAAGTATGAAACATAATCAAGATTAAGAAAAAAGGTAAGAAATTCTAACCATAACGCGAGCCAACTCCCTGGCATCTGGCAGAAAATTCCAAGGTTTCTCTCACAGTCATTTCTCCAATGTGTAAATCATACTGGCTAATATAAGCAGCTGTTCTTTGTGGCACAAACTCATTATTACATGTCCATTATAGGTCACTTTTCCAGTAACCTGATTTCGGAAAAACAGAAAAAAAGCAACCAAATGCAAACATTTGGTTTGGAGTTTAAGTTCTATGCATTGACGGTCTATGATAAGAACATATTAATTGTTGAACTGATAAAAATGATAATCTTTGCAGTCAGTATATATAACTTAAGTCCCTTCAATACGTAGAACTAATGGTATTACCTTAAGGGCAGAATCGAGCTTTCCAGCCAAAGCTAATAAAAAAGTAGTTTTCCCACAACCTGGAGGTCCTAAAAGCAAAGTCAATCTGCAAGGCTTAATGATACCACTCACATCATTAAGAATAGTGAGGTTCCTCTTTCGACTCGGTAGAATATGGAGAGAGTTCAACATATCCTACGAATCCAAAAATCAAAAAAAAAAATTCTTTTTGTTAAAGAGAACTGATTTGAAATCAAGATTTTCTTTTAGATATTTTACCTCAAGAAAATTAGTGATAAAGTTGGTAAATGTAGGCAAAGCTCTACTTCCTATATATGCATCTGCCTCGATAGTTAAATGATCATATCTTACTTCTATTTCTGGAAAATCTATCCCAACTCTGTGAAAAGAAATAAGAAAGATTAAATCAAGAGGAAAAACAACTAGTCATAGATAAGCAACAGTATAACAATAATCATGTTTCAATTCTAAGCAAGTCTGACTGACTATATGAATCTTCATAAATCTAAGTCGCTCCATTTAAGACCGCCTAAGTTAAATAACATTTTTTTAAAAAAAAAAAACTAGTTTTAGATAAACAACAGTATAACAACTACTATGTCTCAATTTGTAAGCAAGTCAGATTGACCATATTAATCCTCATAATCCATGTCACTCCGTTTAATATTTCTCCCTTGGTTCCAATTTATGCAAAACTGTTTCCTTATCAGTTCGTTAAAGAAAGAATTACACTTTTACTTTTCGTTCTACCTTTAGTGAGAAACTTTTGTAGCCACACAAGTGATATGCCACGTTTACAGCCACGAGTTTCGAAAAAATTTCTTCTAAATCTTCATGCGCAGTCAAATTATGTTACATAAATTTGTACAAGGAGTATAAAAGTTAGTTTTAGTTTCTTTAACACTATAAATTCTCTAGATTATCAAACAACGTATATATCTCTAACAACATCTAACGAACACGAACCTAAAGTAAACTCGTACACTACAAAAATGTAATCACAACTACATAGATATTTTTCGTCCGCCAAAGACGACAGAAGATTCATCAACTTACCTGTCAATTCTTTGCCTGAGTTTCAACAAGAGCTTCTCATTATCCTCATCTGCAACTTTGACAAGCCTTTCAAGCAACTTGTTTCTTTCTTGAAAACCAATATCACGTATATCAATTTCAGCAGATGCACCTTGTGATCCAAACAAGAGACCTTTTCTCAAACGATCAAACGTTGGAAGCTTTTCAAGAGCTGCCCATTTAAGAGCCTCTTCATCATCTTCATCCCTCGTGGAACGATTAAAAATCTCTCCATCATTGCTAGTCCACCTAGAGTTGTTAGTACTATTCCCTTTCAAACTTAAGCTCCCTTTCAAACTATTTCCCCTGATTATTCTTTCTCTCAAACTAGTACCTCTTGAATTAGTTGGCTCCATTTTGAACCAAACTAAGTTAGTTAAGTGTGTTGCTGAAGTTTAAAAGCAAAGGGATTCTTATTATATAATATCAAGTAGAAAAGGAGGGGGGGTTAGCTATTAATGTAATAAATAATTTGAGAAAAATATAACTAATTTTGCACAATGCTTTTGAATATACTTCATTAGAACTTCGCCTAAAGAGTAGGGGTTAGGGATTAAAAAAAACAAGACTATCAGACATTAATTATATAGAAGTCGGTTTTACTAATATTAAAACTAAAACAAGCATATATTAGTTCAGATCTTATCGAATTTTTGAAGGAAGACCACAAGCTCAGAGTTTCAAAGATGTTGAAAATGGGGTTAGCAGTGATATTTCGTCAACTATTTAACACTACCAAGACAATTACTTTATAGGAAAATTGTCCTTTGATAAAAGAAACAACCCAAAAAAAAAGTATTATTCACCAATTTGATTCGTTTTTTGGTTTGGTTTGATTTTTCGTTATAACAACTCTAGCGATAGAGGCCAACTTTATTGGTTATAAATTGTACTAGTATCTAAAAGACTAAAACCATCAAAGTTTTCTGCTAGAATTAAAATGCTTAAGAATTGACATTAATTGGGACATTAAATATTTTTTTACTCCATATATTTTTGTTAGGTTCAATCTATTTTTTTTTTTTCGTTTACTCTACATCTTTAAGTGTTGTACATCTTAACATACATATCTTCTGATCTTATAGACTCCCTAAGATGATTCAATAGAATTGATAATCTGAAGTCAAATTCTAATAAAAGATGTTAAACCTTGTATTAATTAGTAACAGCTTTTTCCTCTTCTTTTTTTGGCCATTTTTAAGAAGTGGAAGAGGAAGCTTCCATTCTTTTAATACAATCACCTTTATTTATATGTGTATAACAACTAGTCGTAGATTGTGAAGAAATGAACTTTAACTTAACCCCAAAAATTAGGATGGCTAATTCCTTAACCAATGTGAAACTTAATGTTCACCTGAGCAACAAGTTTGGACTTGAGACATGTTAGGTTTGTCCACAGAGCAAGTATGGGGGTCAAAATAAAGTCCAAGACCATCGATCAAAGACATGAACTTCGACTTTCTGAAAGTTCAAGAATACCAAACAAGTTAAGAAAACACACCAATATAATGATTTTTCACAGGACTAGTAAAAATTTGTAGCACTTAAATATATGCCTTGCCCTCCATTCGAGTTGAAAATATGCACGGTATACTCTTAAAAGGTTCAAGGTGCATGACCCCACTGGTTCACTATGAAAAGATTTCAAAGTCTGAAATAGGGACGATCGATCCAACAGTCTATGGTTAAGAAAGGGTTCTAAGTGAAGCTACGGGTTGACAACAAGTCAGCAAGGGGTGTTTAAGTAGCGGATCACCTTCATCAAGAAAAAACAAACAATCGATTCAAACTTACAAAATCATTTCACTGCACAGAGTGCGATACAAAACAAACAGAACATATATATACTTGTTCAAGTGGTAACCTGAATACACTAGTTTTATAACCATTTCATGAATGTTCCATCTTCAGCAGGTAAGCTCTTCTATCTTTTCTGGAAGTTGAAAAACTTAATGGCCAAACCAAATGTGAAGGCAAAAACAACAGCATATGCAACAGTCACAGCTGCAACTACTCCAAGAAAATCATGCTTGAACCCGAAGTAACGCCTCAAGAATTGTTTGGATGTCTCATCTATATCAGTAATTTTATCTTGGAGGTCCCCGAACTGCGATGCAACCAAACCATACAATGTCCAGGCAACAGGATCAGCCCAATAGTACCATCTCCACCATATGGGCATACTCTGGTTATTTAAAATCAATGAAAACATGTCATCATTTTCAAGCTCTAAATTGATTTTCATGTAGAACAAAATGGAATTGTTTCAACAACTTACAGGTCGCGGAATCATGAATCCTGAGAAAAGATTCCACATTGAATAGCCGAAGAGAGAGACAATTTGCGCAATATTTTGATTTGGGGAAACGGCAACGCTCATCATACCATAGAAGGTGAAGTACAAGAAAGTGAAATACATGATAAACAAGTACCAAAAGAACTTGCTCACTGTCCATTCAAATCCGATCATAGCATAGATGATAACAGCATAGGTAACAGCTTGCACAAAGACATATGGTATTTCAATGAAAGTCTGCAGATTAGAGTTATTTAGACTTTTTAAACCGGATATTGGCTTGTAAGAAGTTAAATCATATGCTTACTTGTCCAAAGGCATAGGGGAGGGAAGAATACATTCCAGCAGCTCTTTCTCTGTAAAATACTGTACGCTCAACAGCTACAACAGGCATCACTGATGATGCATTCTGAAAACCAAGGAAGAGAACTGGAGCATACATAGATCCCATAGCGTTAAATAGGTCTTGGCTCTTACTGCTGTAATACCAAAAAAATAAGTTTTTAGCATTAAGAACTGAAAGTATTTTCCAGATTATATGAGTGCTTGTTCCGTCATATGATTGGACTTACACTTTAGTACCAAGATCCCAGAACATTGTCCCAATGGCCAAGGCGATGATGATTGTAAAAATATATCTGACTGCAGTATAAGTAGGATTACGCCAGTATGACCAATGTTGCTTCCAAAGGCAAGCCAGACATTGGGTCCAAAATGTTTGTGAGTATTGATTCTTGAAATGCAGATCTTTTGTACCAGGGCGAGGCACGCTAAGTTCACTAATCAATATTTTGTTCCTCCTGTAAAGATCTGATTTCTTGTATAAATCAGTGAAATCAAGCACCAACATCATTTCTTGAGCTGAGTTTGTGACTTCTAACATCCAAGTAGCTGGATTGTAGCCATCTCGTATTTTACTTACCCCAGGAATTGACTGAATACAAGAAGAATTATTTTGTTATTCGATTGTATTAACTTGAAAAACGGGAGGCTCATTTATCTACTTAAACAACTTACCTCAAAGTATCTGATCAAATGGCAAGAATGGTGACCCAATGGACCAACATATATCTCGTGTCCTCCTCGTTTCATTAGAAATAGCTGCAAAGAGTGGTATTTATATTAGTATTCAATGTCAAAAAAGAAAGATGACATTTATTAGATTCACCTCATCAAAGGCTTCAAAAATGTCGATACTAGGCTGATGGATGGTACAAACAACGGTTCTTCCTGTGTCAACGGTGTTCCTAACAGTTCTCATAACAATTGCAGCAGCTCTTGCATCCAACCCCGAAGTTGGTTCATCCATGAAAATGATAGAGGGGTTTGCCACTAGTTCCACTGCAATGGTCAACCTTTCTGACCTTAATGGTGTAAGCTCCACAAGTTCCATAACTTCATCAACAAACATCTACACAAGGATATAATATAGGAAATGTCATATGATTTCCACATTAACTGCATTTAACTTATATTCAAAAGGAGCAAACCTTTCTGGTCTTTTCACCAACATCAGAAGGTAAACGCAACCAAGCTGAGTATACTAATGACTCATAAACTGTAACATAAGGTGAATGGATATCATTCTGTTCACAGTATCCGGATATACGTGCAAATGTTTCTTGCTTCTTCGGATAGCCAGATACCTTGATACTACCCTCAATATATCCTCCTGTTTTTCGTCCGGCCAATACATCCATTAACGTTGTTTTTCCAGCGCCACTAACTCCCATCAATGCTGTCAAAACACCGGGCCTGAAAGCTCCAGATACACCATTCAGAAGTACCAATCTATCTTCAGTGACACCT
Organism: Solanum pennellii; assembly: GCF_001406875.1. Classification (NCBI taxonomy): domain Eukaryota; kingdom Viridiplantae; phylum Streptophyta; class Magnoliopsida; order Solanales; family Solanaceae; genus Solanum; species Solanum pennellii. Next base: position 82,963,176 of record NC_028648.1, on the reverse strand, counting down.
TGATTTTTCATTTCCTGGAAGTATCATTGGAAAGTTAAGTAATATAATTTTTTTATCCTACAACAATTCCCAGCTAGTTACCTGAGGCATGTCAACAGAGTACGTAACTTCATCGAAGGTTATAGAATGCGGTTCAAATGGAAGAACCATTCCCTTTTTCTTATTCTGGCCCTCACTAGTGGACACTTCTTTCTCAGTGCTCGTTGTTTTGGCATCATCACTGTCTTCTGATATCATACCTTGCGGCTTACCAAATGCTGTAGATATTCAACTAAACATTCAATGTTTTCACCTTTAGGGGAAAATGAATGGTGAAATTCTAAAGATACTCACGGTTGAGATAAGCGAGTGCAATACTGTAGCAGATGTTAAAGACGATTGTGAAACCAATTAGTGCACCGACGCCTATCCAGTACCAGTATGCATTTGTGAAGAACCCTCGAGATCTTACAACTGTAACTCCAAGTGAATCAGTTCCATTTGGTGCAATTTGTTTCCACTTTTTTCCATCAAATTCATTCACAAGAATTGAATTCATAGCATACATCATCGGTGATGACCAGTAACCCCATAGCCACCATTTCTTCACATCAACTACAACATCCGCAGTAGTCTGTCAGCAGTAGTTGGTTTTTGCAAGATTAAAGCTTCTACTAACACATAAATCACCAAATATACCTCGTGAAAGAACGAATCCACCCAATGCAAACTGTAAAAGCAGAACAAATGTTCCAAATGTATTAGCAACTCCCATGGTCCTTCCAGCTGCCCCAATGAAGCGAAACAATGCTGACGCCATCTGGTTTAGTACTATGAGTAGCAAAAACTGTTTGAATAATCTGCAATAATAGACTGATGTTAAGTAATCACGGGAAAAAGGAAACTGTTGAAGGTAACCTGATCTTTATACTGCATCATCTATTTCTTCTCTCACCTTGCAGCGCTCGGATCAAATCCTATGACATAGTAAGTGAGGAACACCCAAAGTCCAACTTCAGCAAATGTTATAGGCATTTTGAGTATCCATGTGGGCATTGCATAAGCCCATGAAGGGTAAAAGAGAAGGTCCCTTTGCTTGTAGAAGACAGGAAGTTTGTAAATTGTCAGGGCGATCTCAGCCATTCCGTTAAACATAATCTGAGTGACAACCAAAAAGAGGGCACCAACATATTTTACTCCATCTTCAATTGTATCACGCGGCATCTTAGTACGGAAAAAGAGAGTCATTGATATGAGTGCCACAATTGTAAGCTGTGAACAGATCAAAACCATGAGGCATTAGTACTTGCGAACAAATATGATGAGCCGGAGACTTGAAATTTAATATTTTCATTGACAAGTTGTCACCTGAATGAACTTGAAGATGTAAACAAATGAGTTCCTCTTCATTAGTAAGAGTTCTCGTTCAGTGCAGACCTTTAAGAGTTGTTTCTTCCCTATACCATACTTTTGAGTTGACAAAGCAGCAGGATGGCTTTTGCTCTTGTCATATGAAGCTGCAAGATTATCCGCGAGTTTCCTCCCAACATGGAACGATTGATGTGCCTCAGCAAATTCTTTTGAAGTGATAAACCGGTAAGTTTCATCCCTCCTCACCCAATATTGCTGTTGATCTTTCTTTGAAGTCACCTGCAACGAATTTAAATTTCCACCATCAGAAGGGAAAATAGATCAATGATTGTCATTCTTATTTGTTTATTATAAGACATACTTCTTGCAAGAAGTCGGCCACGCCTTTTCTATCTGGACATTTGAACCCCATGGACTCGAAGAAGCCAAGGACATCCTCTCGAGGTCCCTGATAGACAATTTTCTCATCTGATAACAGAATAATGTCGTCGAACAAGTTGTACGTCTCGGGTGCTGGCTGCAAGAGAGATATCACAGCAGTTCCGTGCAAGATTTGCACAGATTGTCTTAGTGAGTTCACTATTGAGTAAGTAGTAGAACTATCCAATCCAGTTGAGATTTCATCCATGAAAAGTGCCTTGGACGGTCCAACGAGCATTTCACCGGTTGTCACACGCTTCTTTTGTCCTCCTGAAATTCCCCTAATCATTTCATCTCCCACCATAGTATCTGCACAAATATCCAGCCCCAAAAGCTGCAGTGGAATACACAAATCACTTAGTTATCAAATTTTCCTCAGCCTTCTGATGGTCGGAAATTTTGAGAAATTTGTGAAACATATTTCTGTTACCTTCAGAACATAATCTGTAACAAAAACGGCTTCTTGTCCCTCTGTTGCTAATGCCTACATCCCAAAATAACTATAAGCATTTCTTTTCGAGAAAGGAAATATTCTAGTTGCTTACCTTCATGAAAATATCAATATCAGGATCTGGCTTGATTTTAGCTGCTTTCTCTCTTCTTGACAGTTCAACCAACATCTCTGCAACAATAATTCCGAGAAAGATCAATCGCTATATCATCCACGTTAGTTAAATTTCAACACAAAATGCTTTTTTTAAAGAACAAGAAGATTGAAGTATGATCAAGATTCACTACAATAAAAAAACAACTTTAATTTTAGTGGCAATAAATTAAATATGCATATAATAAAAAGTGCTAAAGGCTTTACGAGCATTAATTGATTCATTGTCATTGGATCCAATACCGCTATAGGCTTTAGGGACATTTACAAACCATGCACATTTTTAGTGGCAATTAAGTTATTGTCGTTAAAGCTCATTACTGGTTTAGTGATTAAGAAAAAAGGAGACAAATTCTAACCATAACTCGATCCAACTCCCTGGCATCTGGCGGAGAATTCCAAGGTTTCTCTCACAGTCATTTCTCCAATATGTAAATCAAACTGGCTAATATAAGCAGCTGTTCTTTGCGGCACAAACTCATTCATTTCATGTCCATTATAGGTCACTTTTCCAGTAACCTGTTTTCCACACAAACAAATGAGTTTTATGCATTGACAGTCTATAATAAGAAGAATATATTAATTGTTGGAACGACAAAAATGACAGCTAGCTAATCCTTGAACTGTCAGTCTTGGATACATAGAACTAATAGTGTTACCTTAAGGGCAGAGTCGAGCTTTCCGGCCAAAGCTAATAATAATGTAGTTTTCCCGGAACTTGGAGGTCCTAAAAGCAAAGTCAATCTGCGAGGCTTAATGATACCACTCACATCATTAAGAATAGTTAGTTTCCTCTTTCGACTCGGTAGGATATGGACAGAGTTCAATATATCCTATGAATCCCAAAAAAATAAAAAAAGTTAGTTACAAACATCCTTTTTGTTCAAGATTCAAAATCAAGATTTTCTTTTTACCTCAAAAAAATTAGAGATAAAGTTGATAAATGTAGGCAAAGCTCTACTTCCTACATATGCATCTGCCTCAATAGTTAAATGCTCATATCTTACTTCTATTTCTGGCAAATCTATCCCAACTCTGTGAAAAGAAAAAGAATTGTCAAACAACTTATCATAGATAATCAACAACATCACAATAACTATGCCTCAATTCTAACCAAGTCGGAGTAATTAATGACAATGAATCATCATTGTCCATGTTGTTCCATTTAAGTCCGTCTCAATTAAATATGAATAACAAATTAGTCGTAGATGAAGAACAGCATAACAACTACAACGTCTCAGTTTGTAAGCAAGATAGTTGGACTATATAAATCGTCACTATTCATGCCACTTTGTTTGCTCCATTCTAGTTTATATAAAAAAATATCCTTACTAATTCATTACAGAAGAAACACAAAACTTAGCTTTTTATTCTACTAGCTTTGGTGAGAAACTTCTGTAGCCATACAAGTGATATGACATGTTTAAGGCAGCGAGTTTCAGAAGTCCTACAGCCACATTATGACATATTTAAGATCACAAGCTTCTAACAACATATGTATGCAGAATCTGTAACGAACATTGCTGTTAAATGGTGTCGCCTATATAGTTATTTTTCATTCATCGAATATGACATAAGATTCATCAACTTACCTGTCAATTCTTTGCTTGAGTTTCAACAGGAGCTTCTCATTATCCTCATCTGCAACTTTGACAAGCCTTTCAAGCAACTTGTTTCTTTCTTGAATACCAATATCATGTATATCAATTTCAGCAGATGCACCTTGTGATCCAAACAAGAGACCTTTTCTCAAACGATCAAACGTTGGAAGCTTTTCAAGAGCTGCCCATTTAAGAGCCTCTTCATCATCTTCGTCTCTCGTTGAACGATTAAACATCTCCCCATCATTGCCAGTCCACCTGGAGTTATTAGTACTATTCCTCTTTCTACTTAAGCTCCCTCTCAAACTACTTCCCCTGATTATTTTTTCTCTTAAACTAGTACCTCCTGAATTAGTTAGCTCCATTTTGAACCAAACAGAGTTAGTTAAGTGTGTTTCTAAAGTTTAAAAGCTAAGGATTATTATATAGAAGCAAGTAGAAAAGGATGCCCATTTGAGAGAAAAAAAAGTACTTTTCCTAAAACTATCAACTAGTGCGCACCTAAAGATAGCGGCTAAAGGACTATTTGTCATTAACGGGAAGGAGGTGCATACATAGATAAAGTTCAACAAACATAAATTTCTAGCATGTTGAAAATGAGGTTAAAAAATGATATTTAATTTGGCAACTATAATCAAGCATAACACTACCAAGTATTTACTTTTTAAGAAAATTGTTTGTTTACCAATAGATCTTCATGGTAATAATTGAAACAAATAGTGATTGAATAAATTAACGACTCAACTAAAACCAAAGCTATTTTTAACATGAAATAAAAATTTTAACTTTGTATAAAAATAAAGATTACAAATCAAATTAGAATGTCAAGGCAAAGTATAATACAAGACAAAAGTGTGTAACTATGATTTTTAGATTGGTATTTATCTAATCAATTTGGTTCGAAGTTTTTTGATTACTTTTTGCTTAAAATTGAAATTTGTCGATTCTTTAATTGAAAAACCAAACCAAACAAACAAGCCATATGTTATGTGTCATATTAAACCCAAAAAAAAAAAAACCAAACTAAACCAAACAAATCAGCCCTATGTGTCATATTAAACCAAAAAAATAAAAACAAACCTAACTCTCGATTTATTCGTTGTTTTGGTTTGATTCGATTTTCGGCATAACAACTCTACTTTTATTGGGCATTCTGGTTATATATTGTAGTATATCAGCATCCAAAACCATTATATATTTTTTTCCAGAATGGCATTACTTGGAAGTTGGAATCATAAATATTTTGCTAATCCTATATATTTATTTATATGTTGGGTCCAATCTATTTATTTTTATTATATTTTTAGTTGTACTCTACATCATCTAGAGATTACAAAAGTCAGAAAAAAGTATTAAGAATCTAGAGGGGGGAACTGTTCTAATCTTTCTCCTATTCACTTATAGACTCCTTACTCCTTAGTCGATCAAGAACGATTCAATAAAATTGATTAAATTTTAATAAAAGATCGAGCTAGGCATGGCCAACTCTTATTCATATTTTGAGGAGGTTAATTAGGCACTTGTATCTCTTATTTGCATATTATTGAGTTTAAAAAGAAAGAATCAAAATCTTTTTATTTATTATGTAATGTTATAATCTATTAAATGAAGGTTTACGTTTTGGCTATTTGTTTTCTTTAATAATGTTGTTAATAACCATTTGATTATTTTTCAACCCACAAACTATAGTCCTTAAACGGCAACTTTTTGCCAAAAAAAGAAAAGAAATGATTTTTGTCATTGATGTATTATTTGGATATTTATCAATTATATTAGCACTGGTTTAGTACAAGTGCATTACACGTATATGTATACTTTAAAAGTTATATATCACTAAACTTGTAAAAAATTAGGCCTCTAAAATTTTGAGGCCTAAAACATTTGATTTATAGATATACAATTAATGTATCATATATATCTCCCACCTCCCCTAATCTATTACTATATGTACTTAATCTATTGACTTTATGCTCCATCAACTTTTTCTTTTTTTCTATTCCAAAGTCATTTCGTTGGCGGGGTTAGGCCAGACCCCTACCTTACATGTTAGTAGAATCAAAATATATATTACACGTTAAAAATATGTATTCTAAAGATATTCATCTTCACTTGATTACTATATATTTAACTTAATATATTTTTACACAAGTGATAAATAAAATATCCATTTTATTATTTTATTATATAATAAATTCAATGTTCTAATAGATAATTATATTTAATATTCTTAAACTAGTGTATATAAATTATAAGTTGTGTTTAAAATTGAACAAATAAAAGATATATATATCTTTGAACAGTTAGACATATAAAAGCGAATTTATGGTACTAAAAATGCTCTATATACCTAGACGATGATGGAAGGTTCTTTTGGTTAATACAAATTAAATTTGGTAACTACGAATAAAGTACATTAGCATTTACTCGATTTTGGGATTGATTCTTAGGTCTAATCCCAAAAATTGACATTTTTCATTTTGTCCAGGTTCAAAACCCCAAAAATTGTCTTGTCACAAGTAAATATACAAATTTTTGGGCACACCCTAACTAACGGACGATAATAAGTTGTCAAGTGCACATTCAAATAGTATTAAGAGGGGTAGAACTACAAGAGGGGCCAACAATCAAATGTCAGTATCAAGACAAGTTTTGAATGTTAACAAACACCAAAGAAACTCTCAAGTTACATGATAATGAAAATACTAGTTTAAACTATTGCAAGACCATCGACAATGAAATGTTTGTATCTAAGACAAGTTTGGAGTATTAGGTGAGACACCACAAAAGCTCTCAATAGTTGCAACAACGCCGCGTCTAACCCCAGACATATAAAATGGAAGATATTTGGAACCATCAAAGGGCTTGTAAAGCAAAGGATGATGTTCATCAACAAGTTCCTCTGGGACTTTTATGATATAGCCTTGTTTAGGAATTGTGGTAAACCCCATAGAAAACCTCTCTTCATTTCCCATAATAACTCTATGAGTAGAAGAGTGCAACCTACCATTTGTAAATGCCTACAATTTACATAATAATAATTTGCAAGTTATATACCAACTAATTAGTTATTATATAAATAAAAATTAGTGGATGGAACTTACTTTGAAACAATCACCAACAAAGTACATGTATGAATGAGGTGATGAGTATTGAAGATCAATCCATTGCCCATTTTTGTCCAAAATTTGAAGGCCATTGACATGTTGATCATGTTGGCTTAAAATTGTTGAAATGATTTTATCAGTATGAGGAGGTACTCCAACATTTGTCTCCTCACCTACTTTGTACTTCATACAATTAAGCAAGTAATCACCTGATCTTTTGTGATCATCCAAGTATTTCTCCAATCCCAATTTCTCAAATACCATTATTCTTACCATATCATCAAATTCTAATAATTTCTTGGAGTAACCAAGCACCAAATCACTGCAAAAAAAATCAATTACAAACACATACATATATAAAATGATAAAAAAAATTAACGATAAAGTTCATAGCTAACGTACGTACCAGAATTTAGGGTCTCCCTGGGGCCAAAGGATGTAGGAAAAATTCTGAATAGCATCATGAGTGAGGACATTGTCAATCATCATTCTCTCTTGAAGTGGTGTTCTAGGATTATCTCTAGTATAACCTACCAACACATTTTGTGATTTTTCAAATTTTTCATCCAAATTCAAATTAAATACTTGTTTCAACTTTTCATACAATTGTTCTTTTGGAATTTCTCCATCAAGTAAAGCCTCAAAACAACCATACTTTTCTAAAGCCTTAAAAACTCCATCCCTCACTAAATTCCATTTTTCACTTCCTTTTTTCCACTCTGAAAAGTTCCTAAAATCTATAGTTGGAACCTTCAAATCCATCCTTATTTTATGATAAATTACTTCACTTGTTTACGTCCTGTACTAATTGTCTCTATATATACACTCAAGAATAATTTTTAAATTTATCATTGAGAAATTAAAATTAAATATTACTGAATTATTTTCAACTTGACTTAACTATTTTATTAATTATTTTTAATGCTATGTTGAATTGTGTAATGATGCAGTCTAAATACCTTTGAATCAAATGATCATGTGCATTAAATGTATATTTCCCTGCTTTGACTATAATTACTTCTTTCTCATATATAGTTTGGTTCATTGAAAGTGTTTGAAATTCAAATAAATGGTCAAAAATACATTTAAAATATATATTTTTGGAGAGTAACTATTATCAATTATTTATCAAAATAGTCAATTGTTTAGACTAATTGTTTGAATACATTCACATTCATTTGGATAAAGTTCTGTTGTTTCGAGTATTGTCATCAAAAGAATTATACTTAAGATTAAATTTGTATTGTTACTTCTTCATGTGTGGAAACATTTTTTCAATATTAAAGGGAAAGGTTACAATTTAATTTATTGAAAGATAAATGTTCAATTAGAATTTATCGATTTAGAAGATGATTGTATTCTTGCTAAAACTATGTTCATTTTTCATGAATTTGTAAATATTATTGAATGCAACCACCTTCATGAACACAACAACATACTTTTGTTTTTGTTTTTCCTTATAGACCCTCAGCTCAAGAAAATCGTTTAATTTTTTCAGAACAGGTTTAAAAGAAATGTAAGGGAAACCAGATTACATACAATATTCAAATTTTGTGACTCTTATATTTAAAGGGATCCACAAGATTAAAAATTTGTCAAGTCACTTGCAAAATGAACCTAACTTCAAAATAGCTCTAAGAAAAATACAATAAAACAATGACAAAATGTACCATGATTTACTTCTTCTTGCCTGCTTTACCTTCTTTCCTTCTAACTATTTCATCAGCATATTTCACTCCTTTACCTTTGTATGGCTCTGGAGGTCTCCATTTTCTAATTGAAGCTGCAAATTGACCGATCTCTGACTTATCGTAACCACTTACAGTGATTCTGGTGTTTTCTTCAACCTTAACTTGCAGTCCAGCAGGAACTTCCATCCTAACGGGATGAGAAAATCCGAGATTGAGAACTATGTCTTTCCCTTCGATGGTTGCACGATATCCAACCCCTACCAATTGAAGTTTCTTCTCGAATCCTTTGGAGACGCCGACTACCATGTTATCAGTTAGAGTCCTGCCGAGTTTGATGAAGAAAAAGAACATCTTCAGAGTAAACACTCAAAATATGTGCATCTATACAATTGACCAACATAACAACAATGATAAGATTATGAAAAATTTTATATACAGTCCTTCGGTATTGGCAGAATGTTTGATAGAGTTATTATGGCTTTTGAAGTTGAGAGGAAATCATTTGGGGTGCAGAATCATACCTTTATCACAAAATTCTGTGAAACTGATGATCATCATCAGAGGAGACGAGAGTCGTGTAAATGAAAATTCCAAGTTGTAAATCACGTCTAATTGTTGAAATCATGGATATTCTTCTAGCTTAAGGCGTGTGTATGACACTTTCTGTGAGGATATTCAATCATATAAACGTATCCCCTAGGATTCAACAAGCTCATCTAGTATAAACTAGCATCAAAAACCTTATGATTCATGGTTATTATACCTAAACTAGTTCTTTATTAAAGCTCCTAAAACTCTACAACGACTAGTTAACGGCTAGTTTGACCATTTAAAGTAAGGGCAAAACAATAAACTATAAGTGGATAAAAACAAGGGACGCTTCCTTATGAGATACTTCCAAATTTCCAACAATCCCACGCAAATCTCAAAAAGAATATCTATAAAATGAAGAAAGAAAACACATTTTGATATTTTGCTGGGTTTTGAGTATAATGGATTCATTTGGCATCTTTTGAATTACGAACCAAATACAGATGATATAAGATTTAACTTACAGAATAATTGGCAAAGTTGATAACTTTTATGAACCAAAAATTCTAGTTGTAAGCTAAGTTTCTTATTCATCACATTGTACTCCCACAATTTCTATTGTTTATTGCAGTTTTGCGCTAATGTCTAATAGACATCTGGCTTGCCTGATTATTCGAGAGTGCTTTAGAATTTTGCCGTTATTTCATAAGAGCAGCCACACATGAATAAGATTAAGAGTTTTACTCAACCTCACTACTGTGAGTATGTCTCAAAAGGAAGTTTCCCTTATTTTTATCTGATTAGTTATGATCTCCCCGAAGTTAAAGTAGTCGTTAACTAGCCCTTGGAGAGTTTAAGGAGTTTTAATATGAAAGAACCAATTGAAGTGCGTGTCTAAACTCAAAAACATAGATTTTTAATTATTTCTACTTTCTCTTCCTTCTTTTAAAGTTGGGGTTTTCCTCTTCAAATCTGTTGTTTACATTGAAAACTTTAACCGTATCCATTTTTTTCCATTTTCCCCTTGACCAAAGTGTAGTATATGCACTTGTGGCTTTTGAGACTTGCAAATGGCCTATTAGCATCCAGATATTATAGATCTTTCTCACCACCCCCTAATTGTGATACCTTTTAGCCTAGAAAACTACGACTAGCACTGATATATGTCCTTTGCTAGCAAGTCCTAGCTGTTCTTACGTCTATATTCCCTCTTCTGCCTAATTTATCACTTCTCATGACCTTAGAATCATTAATTCTGTCATGGAACTAAGGATCTGCTACATTTGAACTTTGTTGCCAGTCAATCTTTTCATAGTGAGAAAGATCGTTTCTTTAACATGTCAAGACTGAGAACTATGTACTGCTTTCTATGTTGCTCGGACTCTTCAAAATGCTGCCGGGTGCAGGTCAGACCCTCCAAAAGTAGTGAACTTTTGAGGATCCAACACAAATGCAACAACATTTTTGGTGATTCCCGAGCAACATACTTCTTTTGCTACTTACAGTGACTAATGTCCACGTTTTCTTCCATATTTTCGAGTCCCCTCATAGTAAAAGAAGCATTCGATTATATCAATTTATTAAGTAACCATTGGCAAGAGGCTACAGCATGTAATATATATCAATAGTTAAGATCAAATAAGTAAAGTTTAGAACCACAAAGAGGTTCACTATTTTTGAAACTTAGAAGTACTAAAAAGAACAGAAAACTTCAAGGTGGTAAGAAATGACTGCCCTTCTTTACCTTATTAAGAGGAAAAAATTATCCTTTCCTCTTCATTGACAACTAGGATAAAATCAATTAGGACTTGGACTGGGAAACATCTCAATTTGGTTATAAAATATGATATCATATAATTGGAGAAGATCAATTAGACCCTTTAAATCTTAAATTTTATGTCAGAAGAACTAAGTCATCCCTAGTCCACATCAAAACCAGTCGTGAATTTCAAAGTAGTTACTCCAGTAAGTAGATTATAGCTTCTTGATCATACGTAGTAGTAATAGGTAAATTATAACTAAGAATGTTTACCATATCTAAGAATAGAACCGAGAAAAGAAGTCGAGAAAACAGCACAATTAAACTGCAGACTACCTGAATAAACCATGCATCTGATTAGCGCGTCTTGTCTCCATGGCTTTTCTGACCCTTAGAATACCTCCATCTTCCTTCTCAAGCTTTACTTCTCGTGGATATGTTATGGCCATCTCCCCCAGAGGTCCCTTAACTTTCAAATCTTGGCCTTCCATTGTGAGTGTCACATTTGAAGGTACTGATATTGGTTGCTTACCGATTCTTGATTCTTTACATTCGACCGTCTTACTCACAAAACCAACACGACGAACAGCAACACTCGATACATGAAACCCATTCAAACTCCCGACAAAAGGAGACCGCAAAGTGCTGACATGAAATAAAACAAGAATAACGGATATGTTTTACAAGAAAGCCAACACCAATAACAGCCAAACTCAAGATATGAATCCCATTCAAACCTCTCAACAAATGGAGACCTTAAATAGATAAAACAAGATGAAAGTTTTTATTTTTACAAGAAAACATGCTAAGCCCCGACACCCTCTACACTGGCTAAAGCTTTATTCTTTAAATAAGGATACCCCAGAAGCTAAAAGACACAAAATTGCATAAATTTGACACAAACTGACCAATAAACTACAAATGTGCAAAATACCCAATTTCAACAATTCAAGAATCAAAATGAAAAAGTAAAACTCAACAAGCTAAATGCACCTAATATGTATAGAAACAGTGAGTGAGAAGGGTAGCAGAATAATTAAGTTCTTACCCAGAACACACAAAAGCTACAAATTTTATTGTATAATAAGGAAACCCACAAGCTAAAAGACACAAAATTGCATAATTGAGCAAGAAAGTATAAATGCACAATACCCAATTTCAACAATTCAAGAATCAACATGGAAGTGTAAAAATCAACAAGCTATATGCACCTAATATGTGAAGGGGAGCAGAACAATTAAGTTCCTTACCCTCAATACACAAAAGCTACAAACTTTATTGTATAATTAGGAAACCCCAGAAGCTAAAAGACACAAAATTGCATAAACTGAGCAAGAAACTACAAATGCACAATACCCGATTTCAACAATTCAAGAATCAACATGGAAGTGTAAAAATCAACAAGCTAAATGCACCCAGTATGAAAAGGGGAGCAGAACAATTAAGTTCCTTACCCACAACACACAAAAGCTATAAACTTTATTGTATAATAAGGAAACCCCAGAAGCTAAAAAGACACAAAATTGCATAAAATTGACAATGAAACTACAAATGTGCAAATACCCAATTACATTAATTCTAGAATCGACATGAAAATGTAAAAAGCAACAAGCTTCATAGTGTTAACAACAGATCAAGAAGCTAAATTTACCTGGCATGTAAAGAAGCTGTGAGTGAAGAGCTACTCATTTTTGAATTTTGCCTGCAAGCTACAAGACTGAGTCTCCTAAGAGCTGAACTATCTTGTATAGTGGATAGAGCCCTTTTTGCCTTGCACATTAAAGAGTATTGACAATTTCACCCCTTATCCTATTTTAACTAAATAACAATTTCCCCCTCTATGTTACAAAGTTTCTCCTTTGCCCCCTATTGATATCGGTAAATTCTTTGATACACACACGATTTGAGTTAAAGCTACTAAATCTAAATGAAGTCGTAATATGTATGCTAGATTGGGACATAGATTTTTGTCTATTTCGTATTGCGTAAATTATTTATAGAATCTCAAATTAAGAGTCAATTTAGCATTCGTATTCACAAGAAAAGAATATTGAAAAAATGAAACATAGTTTTAGAAATTTAAATTCGTGATAATTGTAACCGTATAGAAGCCCAATTATGCCAAATATTTAGAATGGAGTTGTGATGATCAATGATGCAATCATTTTTCTATACTAAACCATCTTCTCTCTTTTTTTTTTTTATACAGTGTATTTCAGACTTGATTAAATAATATAATACGATAAAAAAATGAGTTAAATCTATATTACAAATCAAAATCTTGTTTAAAATAATTAGATACTTAATTAAGTAGAGAATAATAGCTTATTATTATATATACTTTAGACATATATATATATATATATATATATATATATAATAATGTTTATCACTCTTTGATTTGTGTTTAAAAATATAGATGTATATAGAGTAAAAAAAGACCACAAAAATAAATATTTAAAAACGACTAGACAAACACTATTTTGTATATATAAGTAGCTTAACTACTATATCTCACATATAATATATATTTATAGATATATGTATAATTAATGAGAACAATCATAAAAGTATACATATTTTAACAAAGTCTAGCTCATCCCATGTTACAAAAAAAAAAATGTAATAGGTATACTAATACTTGCCAACGGATCAAATTAAAAATCCTGAATCCAACTCTAACTTAATACAATGGAACTTCAATCTTGAATCCGACTCTAACATAATACAATGAAACTTCATTGACTTGTTCTACCATACCATATCCATTGTAAAAAAGTGAAATGGCAAAGGTGGATCTCGCTTAAAAATCACGAATTCACGTAAACCTAATTAGTAAACTATATTCGAGCCTTATATATGTATTAAGAAAAATATATAATTGTGAACTGTTATATATTAATTTGAGGTTGTTGTAGGGAGCCATAAATTTCAAATTCTGGATGCACCTCTAATTGCAAGTGTCGAGATGACGGTGACCATACGTTTCCCGATGAGTTGGCGGCGGTGCCGCCGCCACCTGACATGGATGAGAATTGTTGCATCTTCATGTGGACTAACTGAGCTTGTGCAATTGCTAATTGTGTGTGTAGAAATTCAATTTGGTGATGTAAAGATGAAATAGTTCCAACACAACCATAAATTGGATCGTTTATTCTTGCATTTGCCTCATACACCATTGAACTCACTGCATCTCCTCGTTGATATTCTTGCAATTCCTATTGAGATATATCAAAATATTACCGCATGATACATGTTTAAAGCCATAAGTTTTAAAGACACACAAAATGTATAACATGTTTAAGATCATAAATTTTGAATGCTACTTTTATGTCGATTTAAACTATGTCACATAAATTTAAACTTATAGTTGGAGAACTCATAAATAAAAATTGCTCTTACCTGAAGCATCTTGTTCACATTGCTAGCTCCAAATACTTTATGAACACTTGCAAACTTGTGTGGTTCATCACTTGGAAAATAAGGTGAAAAAACACAATCTTGTGTACATCTTCTCCTTAACAACTTACAAGCTGCACATGGAGAAGTTGCACCTTGTTTTCTACCACCACTCTCCTTCATACTATAAAACTAGTAAAACTTTATGGACAGAATTACTCGATATACTTATGTAAATAGAAAATAACATGTATATAATTGGTAAAATAATCGATATGTGCACATATAAACTAAATTAAGCACCACTTTAATCTAAAGGAAAGTTTGTTGAAATTTAAACTTCATATACACAAAAATTTCAATTAAAGACAGATCGATACATTTCAATTAAAAACAGATCGATACGTTTCAATTAAAGACAGATTGATACACTAAATTCCCGCAATATGTGAAAGGGAAAGAAGGAAAAATTGGTTAAAGGGAGTGAGGGAGATTAGGAGCTAAATGTTATATAGGGAAAAAGTGGGTACCAGAAAATCTTTTGTAGGGCCTATATTTAGATACTGCTTAACAAAAACATCTATTTCAAGTAGATATTTTGTCCCTTTACTGTATTATTGTTGGGATTTGCTTACTGTTAAAATATTTATTCATTCTTTTTTTGATTAATTAAAGGCTAACCAATCAATCAAATGAAATAAGGTAGAATTATTATCTCGAATATTCTATAAATTTATAAAAAATTAAGACATAATATACAATAGCAATAAGCATCGACAAAGTGATCAAGAGATGATCTTCTTCTTAAAATTCATGTCATATGTTGCTCGAATCATACAACACTTTGGCTATTGATGGAAGAAACATGAAGAGAGATAATCAAAAATTGTTTTTTGTTTAATCGATTTGAAGTACTATTAGATCTTTTTACAGATCAAATAATACGTTGCTCGAGCACTCAAATCAAAGAATAATCCAAAAAGAAAATTCAAGGAAAACATAATTGTCCTATTTTTTACTATCATGTTGACTTAATACACCTTGTGAATACTTTAATTAAAAATATATTTTATTAAATTAATTTTATTAATAATATCGAGTAAAATAAAACAGATTAGTAATACAATTTTTTTCCAACCAAAAAAGGGAACATTTATTGCATCTTGAGTAGTTGAGAATTACTAGTAAATGTCTTCAACATATCAAATTTAATTTGTCAATCAACCTACTGTATTTGTTAAAAGATTTTTTATGTATATTATTCTCAAATTATGACTCAGAAAAGTTTGCCTTGTGCAATAATATATGAAGTGACTTTTAAAATTCGAAACCGATTACTAGCACCTTCCTCGACAATCAGTAGATTAAAGATTTAATTCATGTGATCAAAGTTAAAATAATATATACCATTAACTAAGATATTGACATTGCGTTACTTTAATTTAAATGTGACTCTGTGTTGAATTTTTTGTATATTAAATTATTCTTTAATTAGTCGGGTCTTGTTATTTGGAGCTAGCTTGTAAAATTAAAAGTTAATGTTCATAAGGTAGAAAAAAAAAGACATGAATTAGTCAAGAAAATAACAGTATCAATTCAATGAATCATCTCATAATCTTAGAGAATTATCTAACAAAATTAAGGCTTGTCTATTAATCTACTATTTAATTCCCCTTGTTGCTTTCACTAACTAAATGAGAATTGAAAATATAATTATGTTGATATACACAAATTAGTTTTACAAAGATATATCGACATCAAATAATAATAATTCATTTAAATGGTACGTATGTGTGGCTTGAAAATTAATTTCAAAGGGTAGAGATTAAATTTTCATCAAGTAAACGAAACACTAATTAATCAGTATATAATCCAATCTACAAACGTGTAAACAGTTTTATATTAGGGAAAATTGTATATAATAGCAAACTAATAACCTAAAATAAATGGAATAGCTAGGGTTTGATTTAATTGTGCTCCATAGCAAACGTTAGCTAAAATTTGCCAGCGTCTCTCTCCCAGAAATCTCGCTCGCCACTCTCCATTCTCTCTCGCCTCTCTCGCTTTATACACAAAAGTGTATAATTCTGTTTCTGTTTTGTATAAAGCGAGAGAAAATTGTATATACACATGCAAAAATATATATCTTCGTGTTATACACTTAATTATACAATTTACAAACATTTTACTTCAAATATTGCAGAGAAAAAGGTCAACAAATTATACAATTGTGAATTATACAATTGCAGTGAAATACAATTTTCTCTAGCCTTATACAACAGAAGTGTATATATTGTGTTTCTGTTTTTGTATAAAGCGAGAGAAAAACATATATCTTCTTGCTATACACTTAATATTGCAGCGAAATAGGCAGTGAATTATACAATTGTGCATTATACAATTGCAGTGAAATAGGATAGCGAATTATACAATTGCAGCGAAATAGGTCAGCGAATTATACAATTTAGGCCAGCGAATTATACACTTGTATATGTATAGCGAATTATACAATTCTATGTTTGCTATGGAGCGCAATTATGCAAAGTTTGCTATAGCATACAAATATGAATTTTTTGTTTGCTATATGTGAAAGTTGCCCTTTATATTACATATATAAGTACAAAATGTCCATCAATGTTTCTTATTGGATAGAATGTCAATAATATGTGGCCCAATTGTTGTTAGAGCCTAAGCCCAATATGGAGTGAGCCCATATTTGCAAAGTGGTAGTAATTGAGAAAACATTTCCTTGTGACTTTTTTCTTAAAAAAAAAAAATCACTATCGGTAAGGATTGAATGATCGAGATATCTTTTGTCCTAAATTAGAAATATCAGATTTGAGCTTTGGAAATGGAGGATCTTTTAGTAAGGAGTGTTTTCATTCTCTTAATAACGGTCAAATCTCATGCGCAGAGACAAAACAATAATTTGAAGTTTATGATTTTCTAAGCCTCTCATTGAAGTTATGAATTTTTCTAAACACATGTACATGTCCTAAGCACATAAGCTTTGAATTCGTCTTAATCCATAAATTAACAAGGTAATTTCACTTTTATTAATATGAGTTTGAATTAATTAGATCAGCAGGCTTCGAATGTCAAATACTTAGAAAAATAACATGTTTTCTAATTTTATGTCCTCTATTTTATCAGTGTAAAGAGATTTTCTAAAAATTTGAAATATTATTAGATGCCTTTGCTAAGAAGTTTTGTATGGTTGAGAAAGTAGTAGCATCAAGTTCTCTCTATCTTTAAAGGAGTACTCAAAAGCTAAAGTAGGTCCCCACATTAAATATTTGGACCCCATTTACCCCCATCCTCAAGAAAATATGTTAGGATTGACATTCTAGTTGTGTGGTAACTAAACAAAAAGACCAGAAATAGTTGGAAACTAGAAAAGTTTTGTTCGAGTCGTTTGACGTGAGGTACAATGTATAACAATTTTAGGATAATATGTTGGATTTTTTTATATCACGTTATGTAGAAAGTATTAGATAATCTTTATATTATTTATTCAACCAACCTTTTTTTTTATCATAACAATGAAATAAGTTATTTCATATACATAATAAAATAACTTATTTTGAAATTAATTATCTCAAAATAACTTATATTGAACCAAACAAACCGTTAAGGTTAAAGATTGTCGTGGGGATGAGATCATCCATGACATGGTTCTCACTTCTAACAATTTTGGACCACTTTCCACTATGTTCTATATTGGATCCAAGAATGTTTTATTGCATACCATAACTCCAACTAATATGTGAACATTTACTACTTTTTAACGTTATTTCACTTATTCTGTGAATCAGAAGAGGCGAGACATGACTTACCCTTCTTCTTGGACTCAAGACCTACTTTGCGAGCCAATTCGTACCTATGATATTATTAGATGGAAAGTTTAGCTGAGACGGTACAACTATCTTGAAGACTTTTGTTTAGAGGGTAATTGTACAATCAAAGATAGTTAATTTTTTTTTCCTTTTTTCAAAGTAACTATTGGGATAATTCTTTTTCCACTTAACTTAACTAATTCATGTCCAAACACCTATTAATGTCTTGTTTCTTGTATAAACTTTTATGTGTTCAAGAACTACATCAACTTAGTTCTTAAAGACTTGAAAAAAATGATATTTAACTTCTTACCTTCTTCAATGTATAAGCTGAATTGATTGGAAGATATTTGGAATATGTCACTTCCTTTGAAAAGAAATGTGACACCACAATTAATACTCTACATATTAGCATGCCTTAGGCAATTATGAACATTAGCTAACATTGCAACAACCCCTTCTGAATACTTTTCAAAAAACTTAATATTTTCCTTCAAACATTTTAATAGCCCAATACTTCCTTTTATCTAAAAAAGAAACTTCTGAATGGCAACACACACATTAACACAACATAATAAAAGGACCAAGTAGTCCACAAAACATAACAGGCCAAGAGAAATGGACAATGGAAATTTTATGTACAGTTTAGGTTATTTATAATGTTACATCAGATGAATCTGAATCTATCTTTTTTACACACCAAAATATGGCAACCCATTCTCTTCTTTTTCAAGTGCCAAAAAGAATCCACCTATCTGCTTTGCTCTTTCCATTGTCAAATCCTTTTTATCCCACTAGAATGTGCACAGCATTGCCCTACCTTAGCATTTTGAATGTGGTCTTCTATTCATGCAAGCATGTACACTTTGAGCGCGTTTCCGATAGTGCCTGAAACAATTCATGTATTGAAAGTGAGAAATTTGAATGGAAGGATACCTTTTTGTTGATTCCTTTTGGGATGTACCTTGACTTGTGTCTCTAGTTCTTTGATATAGTCAGCTGCAAAGTCCAACATATCTGCTGTGTTTGTTTGCTGCAAAGAAATTGAAACAGGGAAACAAGAATAAGAGAAGCTAAATTTGACCTGTATCATATTCAATGTTGCTCGAACTCTCCAAAAATTATTAGCGCACCCATGTTGGATCCTCCAAAAATGCACAATTTTTGGAGGATCCGATATGCACCCGTCATCCTTTTTGAAGAGTCTGAGCAATATTCATATTTTGGGCATCGTAAGTTGGGATTACCTTGTCCATATTGGGGACAAGCTCTTGCAGCTTCCTCATTCTTTCGCTTATTCGTGTTCTTCTTACCTAAGATTAATGGTAACAATTGAATCAGTACTTGCTTAACCTATCTTTCAGGGATAAAAGACTACTTGATTGAACTGATTTGTGATCTAGATTGAATATAAGAGAACTAGATTTTTTTCTAGTGTGAGTTGTGTACCCTTTCGGCGATGCTACGAGGATGAGTGGCACAGCCTCTCTTTGCTCTGACTTTACATGGTACTGAATCTTGCAAGAGCTTCTCCATGGCGGATAACTCCGCTGATGTTTGAGGTAAACTCAAATGAGATAATAGAGTGGGAGGACGAGCTCGACCTTCACTACTCTGATTACCAAAACCATGTATGCATGAGATTAATCAGGCATAAAGACAACATCAATAATAACAACAGCGACTACTACTACTACTCAATCCCAAACTAATTAAGTAGGTCATATGAATATGCAATTTTTTAGACCTGTTTCATTTCAATACAGGCGGTAAAAGAATGACAAATGTGATTATAAGAAAAATACCTGATTATCAGATGCATTTACATTGGAGAATGATCCGGACTCATCATCTTCTGGTACTTGTAGGAAATCATCAGTCAAAATTTGTGAATCATCCCAAGAAGGCATGGCGAAACCTGCCATGTAACTCTCATCACTTTTATGGCCTTTACCAAAACTTTCATCGCCTCGTCTGCTCTCTTCTGTGCTTTTAGCTCCAAATTCAGAGATTGGAGCTAATAGCGCCGAAGAAGTAGGTTGGCCGGATGGGAGAGCCGTTTGACTACTAAACCTGCTTGGATTGGAAAATGATACTTCTCCAGCAGCATTCGTACCACTACCAGCTCCATAACTCCCTATGCCTCTCAATGCACCATATTCTGTCAATTGCTGAAAAAGATTTAGTAACAAACTCAAAACACTAACGTCAGATCAAAACAATGGAAATGATCACAAACTTAGTAGCTCTGGTTTGCGACCTGAATTTTTCACCTTACTGGTGAGGATTCGATTCTCCACCTTTTAATCCCCTCCACCATTTTCAAAAAAAGAAAAACATCCCAAGAGAACCTACTTTTTCTTTCAGCCCTTGACGAAGTATAATAAAAGAATATCTCAGCAAAACAATGGTCTATGTTGTTCTTCTAGCTAATATCTACAAAGTTCACAAGGGAAGACTTGCATAGATATGATAACACTATCAATAAGATTTTCGTCTGTACAAAACAGTTGATAAGTAGTTAATTAGTGGCAAAAATTGATGACATGCCTCGTTTCTCTTCTAAAACTAATTTAGCTATCTCCAATGACTACGACATGTATGCATATATAATTTATTTTCTAGGAGCATAGCTTAAAATAGAATCTTGGCTCAATCCACACAATGCAAAATTCAAAATAAACATTTAAACGAGCTTAAAATGAATATTCTCGTAAAAGACAAAAACATTCCCTTCATCTGAATGTAGCCCATTAGTCAAGATAATAAGAATAATCAATATCAAAGATGTTTAACCAAGACAATGCATACCATTTTCAATATTGACTTGTGCAAAGAATCCAGCAGGTGAACTGTTATAACGAGTAAGATTTGAGTCACTACTACCAGTACCAAATCCACCATCCATTTTCGTGTGGTTCAAACGATTATATCTACCAAAGTTATCCATTCCTGAAGTAAAGTCTGTTGCATTGTGATTTTGATAATTCATCTGTGAAGCCAAAGAATAGTCACTATTCTGCTGAGCAATTTCTTGTTTCACAGGTGCAACAAACTGTGAATTCTGACTCTGTTGTTCTTGGCATTGGTAATTCATTTGCTGCTGTTGAGCTTCGTGTTCTTGTTTCATAGGAGCTGCAACTTCAGATCTAACATCAATATTGCTCATGGGATTTTGATTTTGCTGAGTATCATCAATTAGGCCATCCGTATTCGAATCTTGGGGACCAATATTAGCTACAAATCTATCAAAAACTTGCTTTATACCACTATTCGAAGCGTGAGGATCGAGCAACTGATCAAAATCATCTCTTGCATAACCACAATTCCCACTCCCACCAGAAACACCAGCTGGATTATTACTACTCAATAGGTTGGTAAAATAAGAACTTGGCGCGGATCGATATCGAGTTAAACCAGAAGTCATCTGTTGCTGCTGATGACTTCTATGATCCATTCTTTTCTCCCTTCAAATACTCAAAAGAAATCTCCTTTATTACAAAAACAAAAATAACAACAACTACTATGCCTCAATCTCAACAAGTCTGAATCCTCACTATCTATGTTGCTCCATTTGAGAATTCTCCCTTCACACGCCCAAAAGACTGCTTTTTTATCAGAGAAAAAGAAAGAACAAAATGACACTGTATGCAGCTCAGATCCACATCCTAGGATACCAAATATTAAATTACTGAAAATCTAAAAAAGAAAAACTTTTTAATAATGTCTATACATAAAGTAATAGTACCTACCAGCTTTAAATCTTGAAACCCCTTCTGTATACAACAAACACCAAAACCATTCTCAATTCCATCAAAAAAACTCAAAATTCTCTTTCAGACCTTCTATCAAACAAATAGTAAGCTTTTCAAGAACCCCATCAACAAAATTCCCCAAAGCTCAGATCTTTCAACTAAGTAAGCAAAACTAAAAGACACCCACTAAAACTCAAGAATCACTAACACCTATGCATATGCAAAATAATATTAAAATTATAGCTAAGAATTGAAAAAAAAAAGTGAGCTAAAAAGCACCAGAAACAAGAACCAGTTAAGTTTATGAGAAAAGGGATAAGATTAAAAATGAAATTAGCCACTACTAAATATATAGAAACTGATTCTTGACACTAGAAATACAAACAGCATAAAACAGAGTACACTAAAAACAGTTTGCTGATTTTTTTTCAATTTTTTTGCTTTGAGAAAATGGATATGGTGGTGGCAGTAGGAGGAGGAAGAAGAAATATACCACTGGTGGGGGTGGGGTGTAAGGGGGAAAAAGTACAGAGCCAATGAGAACTGCAGCAACAGAGAGATCTGGGATGTTATTTTTGTTATATTCTATTTTTAGCACTATATATGATGAAGTATTTATTATTGTTTTAACATATTAATTCTAACCTTATGTAATTAATTTGGAGATATTTCTTTGTCATGAAATGAGTAGGATTTCTAGACTTTTAATCGGAGATTTTAAATTTGAGTTTACAAATTTTTCATTTAATTTCTTGATTTTTAGTTAGAAATTTTGAATTTGAAATCGTAATATTTTTTTTTAAAATAAATTTTATAATGATGTGAATTTAAATTTGACAAAATCTCAATCGGATATCAAATGAGAGATAATAAAGAATGTTGGGGCTTTATTGTCTTTTTGTAAAAGCTATATTGAGAATTTTTAATGAAAATTTATTTTTCTTTCCAACTTCTAAAGTAAAAGCTACATATAATTTTATTTTATTTTTGATGACCAAGCTAAATATAAATTTCTAAAAATTTATGACTAGAAAGATTATGATTGAAAAAAAAATATTTCATTCTTCAAATAATGATAATAATAATAATATATAATTGGGAAAGTAGTTAGTTTAGCATTTATTTTTTTATTTTAAAGGAGAATAATTTATAGTTTAAACAATTTTGTCTATGCACAAATTTTGGACCACATTTTTAGTTGACCCCTAAAGCCCTTAATAGGGAAAAGAATGAAAGAAACAAATCTTTTGAAGTTTTTGGGAAATTATTTGATTGAATGAAGTTGAAAGAATTGACAAATTAAGATATTTTAACTCAAAAACAGTTATATATATTTTGCAGATTGTTATATTGAATCGAAATTTATCAAAAATTAAAATAAATAATTGTAGATCCTTTTTAAAATAACAAAACAGTGAAACTAATTAAGTTCACACTATAATTTAAAGTGGTGAGAATAATTAGTGTACTTGAAAAAAAATAAAGAAACTTTTTATTTCTTAAAAAATTGATTAACTTTTTAATTAAAAAATTGATCTGTCGAGGCAACCAAGTACACAGGTGTATAGTCTGTGATTGGGTTAAATAAAATATCAGAAATTAATTAATATTTAATCATCTGCGTTGAATAAATTAAAGAGTCCATTAATTACAAGGTAGATTTGGTAATCTATTAAAGTATATAAAGTATGATAATGACAACTATAATAAGAATTGAACTCCTTTAATATCGGAGATTAGAGTTGGAAGTAAGCTACTTTTTTTTCTTAATTAATTCCTTATGGTTTTGTTTTTATTTGACATGTTAATTAAAACTAGTTAAATTTACGAGACGAGACTATATATATATATATAAATATATAACTTTTGATAAAAGACAACTCATCAATCGATTTAATCTGAGATTTTTAAAATGAAATAATTCTGATAATGGCTAGCAAAATTTTAGTAATTTTCTCTATTCGATGAACGGAAATTCTCTTTAAGATATTCACTCAATCGAGTGTATATTTCAAAAAGAATCACACAATTATATCTTTTTATCTTGAATTTTTAAAATGATATTTATTTTAAAACAATAAATACATATTTACATATAAAAATTATATAATATATATAATCAAAATTATTAAATCAAACTTTTTGATATCGTATCACGTCGTATATATAAAATTTCTATAATATTTTTTAAAAATTAAAAAATTATTAAACCAAACTTTTCGATATCGTACCATCTTATATGCCCACCCCTGATTGTTGTCCTTCGTAACATATTTAAGACATTAATACCTTGTAGGGAGCTGGACTTTTGCTTTTAAATTAATTTTTTTTTTAAAAGAAAGTTTGACTATTTAACCCAACATTTTGGAGGTTAGGAACTAAATGCTTCATTAATAATTGTGACCTAATTCTTTACTTACCCTCAAAACTTATTATAGAGTTCGAAATCGAAATAGATTAAGAGAAAAAACATATTTAGACGACATATTTGACTTATAAATTAAGCATTGAGATCGATCGAAATTAATCAATCAATTAAAAGAAGTTGATAAAAAGTTTATTTTAACTCTATATTTTATCATGCATTTGTCATTAATAGCGAATACTGAAGTAGGAGAGTCATTTTAATTTTTTTAAAACAAAAAAACTTCGATATTATCACCAAGAAGCAACGACTACCAATTTTTCAATTCCAGCACAAATATCATGAATTTTATTATATCGATAATTAAAGCTAAACAAAGAAAAATTATAATGATATACATGTAGAGTATATACGTTGAAATTAATAAATATATTAGTCAAATTAATAGCTGTATTTTTTGTTTTGTTAGGAGATAATTTTTGAATCCTTATGTAACACAATACTTACAATCTCACCATTTTCAAAGTCCACTTTGTATATTCAGGGGTCGTTTTACTGGAATCCGTGATTTTCTTAGTTTTTTTTGTGTGCAACACCCATGATTATTTGGTGATTTTGTTATTTTAGCAGCAACCACTACAGACCCAAGAAACGATTCTTTTATGAAAAATTAAAGAACATCGAACTAAACTATGACTCGTAAAATAGGTAGATAAAACGTTAATGGATCGACTTAAAAAAAGAAAAAGGTAAAGAAAAACTAGTAGCAAGGAGACATTAAAGTACGTTATGTGAAGTCCATATCAATGTTACAGTCCAAAAATTAAATAACAGAATTAGGAGTAATATCTATTTCTTGTGAAGAAGATCTTTATATGGTTCATATATATTTTTGACGTTTCACAAAAAGCTGACCATATCACTTTCGTATTTAACGAAAATGCTAGCTTTTAAAATAAAAAATATCTTTTAGAAAATAAATTACAAACCACCACATGTTTCACCTGAACCTAATGGAAAAATAAATACATCTTTCATTTTCATAGGTTCAAATTCTTGCGGAGATAGAAATATTAGGTGATTCATTCGATTTGTCTAAATTTTAGTAGATAGAGTTAGCTAATATTTACATTGATAAGATGTAGCAGTATGTTTTTAGAATGTTTTCATCGTTTATTGCTGGTATTATTGTACATATTTATATTGGTTGAGTCAAAATTCTAATAGAATGGCTAGGAATTAAAGAGACAAATCACATTATAAAATGGAAAAATTACATAAATTGATATATTTTAATAAATAATTACTGATTTTAGCAATACTTTTTATTTATTACCATTTATAGCAATCATATGTTAAATTTATCATATGTATTAAAAGTGAATTATGTATGTAATATATATGAATTATAATTATTTTTTAAATATATTATGTTTGTTTGGTAAAAATTTGACACATTGTATTATAAGTGAATTAAAATGTGTAATAAATAAATTATTTATTATTAAAATTTGTATTATATATGAATAAAGAATTGTTCTTTGTAATATGAATTAAAATTGTATTATAAATGAATTAAAAGTGATCAAGTGAAAAAGAAATATTATTGCTATAAATGGTAAATATTTTGTTATTATAGTATATTTATGTAAGTTTCCCTTATAAAATGTGCCAAAAACCAATAATGCAAAGATCTTTCAACTTTTGGAATTTATCCCCACCAAATCTATTTTGCTTTACAATAATAGCAACAGTTAAGAGAGTTTACACTGTAGCCACATTATAATGGGCTTTATAAATCAAATTATGGGATGCCCTCAAGAAATTACACTTGCAGACATAGCTATTCTTTAGACCATAGTCTAATATTTTCTCATAAAACTCTCATTCATGCTTAAAATGAATCTTTTAGACCGTAATCTAAAAGGTTAATTTGTTGCAAGAGAAACAAAAATGCATAATACGTAGATAGAGATATCTTACTTGGTCTGAATGCTCCAATTTTGAGGATGCACATCTATACGCATCAACTCATCATTCACTGTGTCAATTGAACACTCCAACTTATAAGAATAGTGTCCATGAGACACAGTGGGGACGAGTTGTGTGTGCATTCTCAAATTTGTAGTGTTTAATGCCATTTGAGACCAAGTTAGGGTGTCTATACTTGTATTATTGTCAAATCCCAAGGGCCCAATCATATCAAATGACGAAGAAAAGAAATATGCAGTGTAATTCCACAAGTTGGAATCTAAGGAGTGGAGAATGTACACAGACCTTACCTCTGCATCGTGGAAGGCAAGAAGGAATATTACACTTGCAAAGTAAAGAACAAGAGTTAAGTGTCAAAACAGGAGCTCAATTCATCAACTAGTGATACAAATTTAGATATTACAGTTCACCAACACCAAAAATGGAAGTATGTGAGCATTTTATTTTCCCTATGATACATGAGCTACTTCTGAAATTTGCATTGAAATAGGATGAACATTACATTTATTAATAACAGCTTAGCCAAGAACAACATCTCGAAAATACTGAAGAATCATCGATTAAGCTACAAATGTATGCAGATAGAACCATCTGAGAACTCAGGTTAAAAATGTAAGAATGACGACCTTCAAATTTGAACTGCAAATCCTAGACTATGTATACTTCCTCATTGAACTGCTTCTTCCAAGAATAAGAAAGATAAAACAACGATATACCTGCACAAAACCTTAATCGAAAATTCTCTCCCCTGTTGATAGTACTAGAAATACAAAAGAACTGAAAATGCAGAGCAGCCCCGGAATGAAGAATACTGATGTCCAGCTTTCTGGACTGGTAAGATCCAACTGGGCATCTTTAGCAGCTTCAAGTAGTCGACCAGTGAGATCAACTCCAACGATGCCAGCTAGTGTACCAGCTGTATTTGAAACTCCCATAATAATTCCAGCATATCTTGGAGCAATATCCATGTGATTAACTGCAAAACCTGCTCTTCCTAACGCTAAGAAACCAAGAGCCACGGAGGAACAGAACAGAGCCCCACCAGGTGTTCTAAAGTAAGGAAGAGCCATCAATGCAAGAGAAGCTACGATGAAACCCACTGTGTTTAAAAGTTTTCTGGTTTTAGTTATAGACAAGATTCTCCTTGTGACAAAGTGATCTGCTATTACTCCGCCAATATTTGAGAATATAAACATGTTTAAGTAGGGCATCATCTTGGAAGAGCCCATTTCTTGAAGGCTGATCTGGAGACCCAATTCAAAGTATGTCGGAAGCCAGTTCATGAGCACGTAAAGTGCATAATGAAAAGTGAAATTATTCACAACAATTGCCCAAACTGGTAAGCTTGTGACAATTCGTTTCCATGGGATTGTTGGAGTTTTGGTGGGATGAACTCCATTCTCTGCTTTCAACTTTGAACTCCCTCTGAGCGGCAGCAGGGTTTCCCCAAAGCCCGACGCAGTAGCTTTTGGATGCTCAGAACGAGGTGGATCAGCCGCATAACTGAACCAGAGTAGAGACCACATTGCTCCTAAAGCTGCTTCAGCAAGAAATACAGATTGTGGACCCCTATACTTTACCAGACTAGGAAGCATAAGCATTCCCATTGCTGCACCCAAGTACATTCCGGAAGTTGTAAAGGAAACAGATCTTGATCTTTCATGCGGCGGTACCCACTGTGCAAGGACAGTGTGGATGGACGGAAAAATGAAACCTTGGGCCACACCAACGAGCAAACGGGCTATTACCAGGACAATTGTTCGGTTCGGGTCAAGTGGTACAAAAGCACATGTCAAAGACCATAAGAGAAAAGAAAGGAGGAGGACACGCCGTCCACCAATCTTTTGAGCTGCCCAACCACCAGGTACTTGTGAGCATGCATATCCATAGTAAAAGGTCGACAAAATCACACCTTTGCTACTCTGATTTACTCCTGCAGCATCAGCAGCAGTAGTATACGCAATAGAGAAGCCCACCCGCTCTATATAGCAGACAGAAGTGCAGATGAACATCAAAAATACAATTAAATAGCGCCTTGGAAATCGACTGCTGCCCATTATATGCTAGTTTGTAAATGCAAGCCATACACTAGATGACTTGAATTTCTGTTGAGTAATCCACTAAACTGTGATGTTTAGCAGGCTTGAAACTAATTGACAGAAAGAAAGAGTCAGATCAAAACATCTCATTTTAGTAAAATTTAACCATATAGATATCAAACATTTGTAGTAAATCAGGCAAAAGCAACTCAAAGAGATTCCAAACAGGGGAATACTGAAAACAAGGGAGAAAAGCAAGGAAGGTAGGGAAAATGCAACTGAAAACAAATGGTATAACTCAGATGTTGCATTTCAACTCAATAATATCACATCAAAGAAACAACTTTTACTGCAAAGTTTTAGACTTTCAAATCCAAGAATCTAAGACAACATTGTTCAGATGTATGTTGCTCGGACTCTTCAAAAACGTTGTTGCACACATATCAGATCCTCCAAAAATGCACTACTTTTGGAGGATACGAAATGCACCTATTAACATTTTTGATGAAAGCAACATAGGTTTCAGATATTACAAACAGTTGCGAGGGTTCTGAATGATGCAAATTATTTTAAGAAGTAGCCTTTATCTGAAGATTCAGAGGTTTACGAATTCCTCAAATAACTAATGGACAGGACCAGATTTAATCACTTTCTAGAAGGATGTCAGAGAATTGGCTGTCGCAAGAATATAACTACCACAGAGAGTCCTAAAATTCATTTAACCCTATCCTTAGCATTGTCGGAGACTGCTTTAACATATCTCCAACAATAAGTTTCTCCAAGTTTTTGATTGTCCAACTCACAACTTCAAACCCTTCTTTTTTTTTTCTAAAGCAAGTAAGACTTTTCATATGGTTTGAGCACCGAAAATTGTACTGCTGTTAAAACATTACAATGAAGCTCATATTTGCAGCGCGTAAATAAAATCTACCAGTTATCCTTTATTATACATCTCCACCAAATGAACGCATATAGTGGAATTACTTAAATATTAAAACTTTGAAATCCGGATAGAAGTAGCTTTGTCCTTGAAAACACCTCAAATTTCTTTCCCTCGTATAGTCCAAAATACACAAGAAGAATCTTACCCCATTCCCATTTCCAGCATCTCACTCTGGGGCTTACATCTAACTCAACTCCAAAATTCAGCTCATTTGAAACACCATATTCCTTCAACTAATGTGGTACGACGCTCTAACATCAATCTGACCCCCACCCGATTCCCATTTCCAGCATCATGTGAGAAGCAGGAAATTATTTTTTTGTTGTCAAAATATCAATCAATTCCGCTATATAAATCCAGTTTTAAAACAACAAATAGAAGTTATTAAACAAGAATGACAAAGATTCGCATCTTTACTACCAACCTCTCAATAGGTCAACGAAAAGTCCCCCCAAAACCTTAAAATCTATGAAAAAGAAACCCCATTTATCAAATTAAACAGAAATTCACAATACCCACAAGCTCAACACACAAAAAGATCACTTCAAAAATGTATAAAGCACCATCAAGCTTAAAATTTTACCACAAATCAGAAGAAACTTGACACTGGGTATTTGCAAGAACACGAACACTTCACTGAAGATCAACAAATCACTGTCACTTCCATGGCCAAAATAATTATTGTTAATTCAAACAGCATTGTGAACAGAGGGCTTTTCTAGATGAAGAAGAGACTGGGGAAGGTTCGTTTGGGTGTGGGGTGGGGCGTGGGGGGGCTAAGTCGTAGGTTCCCAGAGTTGACAAAAATCCTTACTTGAGAGGTTTGCGAGTGCAGTACTCTATTTTTTTATTTTTTACAAATTTATTATAGTTTTATCGTATGATAATAATTTTTTTTAATTAATTAACGATATTATCGTTTGATTTAATTATTTTTTGTTATTTTATTGAACTAAAAATGTCTTTTCATTTCACATATTTATGCTTTGTGATATCATGTTACTTGATAGAGTACAAAAACAAACTAGATCAAAATTTTATCATGAAAGTCGAGACAAATCGTTACATTTTACGAGTAGCATTCTTGATTTAAAGTATTTGAAGTTTCGTACATATATTTATTGTCATATTTGACCTTGCTAAACACTATGTATATTGAGTATATGCATTAGCCTACGAGCAATTTAATCAATCAACTACGTCTCAATAATCAACTACGTCTCAATTTCATTTAGATACTCGATACTCTTTTGTTAGGATAAATTAAGGATTCTATAATATTCGAGATTCGTCAAATCTCATATCTCTAAATCAAGAGATTAGACAAGTAAACAACAATTTTCATGATTGTAGGCAAATATATGAATTTATTATTGTGATCTGCAACATTCTCTATGACTGGACGTTGAAATACACAGTATAAGATTCATCTCTAAAGCTAAGCAATGGTGACAAAATGAAGTTTCTCTTTGCCCCTTTCGCCACGAAACTGATAGGATGATACTCACTAATGCCATCTCCCAATTCAAAACTTGATGCTTGTTTGAATCCAGCATCTGAGGACTTCGAATTGCAGCTAAGCTTGACAGTGGAACTTGATTTGTAGTCCACACTGCTATAGATGAAACACCCTTTCTCTGCTTCAGACTCGAGAGAAACTGTATTGTCCTTCCCGTCCAATCCAGCTGTCAAACGGAATAAGGAACCACCATCGTCTGAGGAGGCTGCAATCCCGAGGCTTTGTTCTTGTCCTTGATGAGAAATGAACATTCCAGGGAGATCAAAGAGCTCTAACATGACTCGTTTTCCTATGATATCTTTATGTTGTGAAGGCTTGACAGATGATTTGTCGAGTGAAATGAGTCTGAATGTACCGCTAACTGCAGCATCTGTTCCAGCTTCAGGGTACTTCTCCATTTGAATGGACTGATTAGAGTTTGTCAGAACGAATGTTGAGTTACCAGATTCTTGCATCAGAGATATCAAATCAGAATTATAGTCAGCTGGCACGGGAGTGATCAAGTCCGAAAGAGCAGTGGTTGATTTTGTTTCGATGTCCCAATCACCACTTGAATGACCAGCAAGAAGGTATGGACCATAAAGAATTGCCTGAACGGATGCATACTCAGGACGGTCATCTGAAGCATCACACAAGAATTTTATTTACAGATGACACATTTCTCCACACGAAAAAACTGATAAGAGTACTAGAAACACATAGAAGAAGTACCTTGTATGGCCTCAGTTCGAAGAATCATGGGTAGCTCGAGAGTGATTTTGTCTCCATGACCCCAAGTTTTGGTTATAGCCAGGAAATTACCTGCATCAATGAGTAGAAACGAAACACCTTAAAACTCTTTCTTTAAGTTTATCAATTATATAAAGACCATAACTAGGCGGAGAAAATGATTTGATGATAATAAAGAGGCATCAGATGAAAGAAAATGTCACACCTGGTGTTGGTAGAGACAAGTCCTTTCCATTTAAGGTTGCCTTTGCACCACTTGAGTGTGTCCAGCTCGGTATTCTCAAGTTCAACGTAGACACTGCACCACTTGAATGCTGAAAGAAACATACAGAATATAATCTACTGATCGTTCAAAAGACAATACTCAAGGTAAGTTGTCCTACATGCTATTTGATCAGCCGGATGAAAATGAAATTCGGCAATAATTTGAAGATAAACATGACAGAATGAACACGTACCCCATTTGTAGATATTGTAATTGTCACTCTGAGGCGATTATCCCATGAAACAGCAGGCTCGATTTTCTGACTCACCAAGACCTGTCCAGATTTCCAATCAAGAGAGCTAGGTATATACTGGATAATGTAAAGCCCTGGAGAATTCCCTTTCTCTTCGAAATATATAGAATCTCCCAACTTGGAGAATGATTCAATTCCTTTAAAGGAAACAAAATATTAAAATCATTACAGGTTACGAATTTTAAAGGTAAACTCAGAGTCAGATAATCACCTGTCCCATAACAGCACCAAAAGGAATTGAACTGTGTTCCCCAATTGTGGTAGCTCCGAGCCTTGGATTTGCCACGACCAAGTGGAAGCATATATATCATAACTCCAGGATCTGTTCCCCTTTGGATGCCGAGTACACCATTTGTTAACGCACGTTCATAGTAATCAGCATATGCCACTTCTTTGGTCCATCTGAACAAGTGTCGGGAAACCTACAGATAAATCAAATTAAACAAAAACACTTACATCACTTGGTTCTTCACCTATCAACAAATAAACTGCAATAGCACTCTTTCTCATTTCACTGAGAAAGGAAGCTATGAAAGTTTTCATTTTTTAAGAGACATGACCCTCCATGATTTATTAAAACACGTTTTTTCTCTTCCGCTAGATAGAGAGAGCATAATACAAAAACAAAGGCACAAAATCTTATAACACACCTTAAGCATGTTATAGGTCGTACAAGATTCCTCATTCTCAGTTTGTAGTGTGCTTGCCAACCGCTTTGGATCAGACCTGATAAGGATCAAATGTCAAAGAGGAGCTAATTTTGTGCATATTAGAAGTATAGTTAATCAAACACGGAACAAAACTGATGCATCAATTAAGTTGAATTTCTTGGATTGGCTCTTACCAAAACTCACTGACTGATGTCCCACCAGTTGCATAGCTGTGTGAAGAATTGACGATATCCATAAAGTATGTCCCGATTTCCTGTCAAACAAAGTTCAATAACTTAAGAAGATCAAACTTACTGACAAACAACTTGAAAAACAAGTCATTTACCTTGTATAGGGGATCCCCAGTAATTTCATAACGCATTTGAGATCCAACAACAATTGGGATGTGAGTATTGGCATGAAAACCTGATATATCATCAGCCTGTTGTAATAAAAGATATTAGGAAATGGGACAGAAACAGATACTCTCCTCAAGACGAGACATTTAAGTACTCTTTCTTTGATATGTTGATTATTATAACACATCCAGTTGAGTTTTACAGAATGGTAATTAGGATAACCACTAAAACACCATTTTAATTAGGATTCGTGGAGAAGTGTGATTTACACCTTTAAAGCTAAGAGTCCTAGAAAGCATGGTTTGTCAAAAAGATGAGCCAGCAGTAAATGCTTTGAATTTCCCTGCAAAACCAATAAAAGGAAGTGTTTAGTCAGGATAATTGTTTTGTATACATATATTCGCTTTGTAAGATTCTCTGTATCAAAGAAAATCGGACATAGACGGAAATATGTAGTCTTTATCATTGGTCCGATAGGCATTACATTTGACACACAAGTGCAGAATCCAACAACAACAACGTATCCAGTGTATCCCACAAAATGGGATTTGGGGAGGGTAGATGTACGCAGACCTTACCCCCTACCGCAGAGGTAGAGAGACTGTTTCCGATAGACTCCCAGATCAAGGAAAAACAGTCCAAAGCAGTTCGGAAAAAGAAGTAACGGGACACAAGGCGCAGAATACAAAAAAATGCAAATGTAAAGAAGAACAAATATACAATTGTATCTAATTCAAGTCCAATTGAGAATTCCAAAAAAGAAATCAGTTCAAGTGTGCTCATTTGTGACATCGACATCAACTGGAACAAAAATTATACAACAGAAACTAGAAAGATTAAAAAAATTGTAAGGAAGTTCATTTGACATAATATACGTACCGTTACACTGTATAACTTATAAAGAACATCATTCATGCCACCAGTTTCTTCATTCAAGGATAGCCAGTGTCGTTCAATGGTATACTTTGTTATCACATTTTGCACTCGATTATAGAAGTACTCGGCCATCCATGTAGTCATTTTCAAAGCTTGATCATTACCAGCTACCATATACTGGTCCAAGAGACCAGCCAATATCTGTAAAATCCAACGAAATAAGCCGCTTATTCAAGAACAAAAACAGATGGAGATACGAGATTTTTTAACAAGTTAGCTTACTTCACCTTGTGAATTGTGTAGTATGGTGCCCATACTGGTTTTATAGCTTCAAAGCGGTCAAAAAGCTCAGATGGAAAAGCGGATAGATATCCCGAGCCCATTGTCTCCTGACAGGCAGAAAGCGCAGAAACAACAGCAGACATTTTCTGTTTGAGGCTGTCGTTGTGTGTGCTAGCCCACATAAATGCTGAGGCACTAAGGTAATGACCTTTTCAAGTTACAGCTAATGTCAATAAATAAATAAATCATACACGAATACGAGCACGTATAATTGAATGAAGTACAAATGCCAAAAACTTATCTTAAATGGTCGGAAAGTAAACATACTGAGAAGCAACAAGTAAAGGGAAACCAATTTAACATGCTACTGTATTCTGGTCATTAGTTCAGTATTAGAAATTGATACAGCAACTACGCCTCAGGCCCAAACAAGTTGGATATGAATTTCCACTTCTTCGTTTAAGCTCATGATAAGTGCTAGACATTCCTACACCTTTCCTTGATGGTCCGTCCCAAAAAGAGCGTCTCTTTCTATGTTCAGTATTCCAACATTCTACGAGGCAAGTTTAAGACCACAAGATTTAAAGGACTATACACATCTTTAAATCACAAGATTCAAAAGTCTCCAATTTCTTAAACTCCGTGCCAGGCAAACTAAGACACTTAAATTGGAACCAAGGGAGTAAAAGATTCTAGCAAGCCATTCTATAGAATCATATTTTCAGGACATCAACAGAAACTAGTCGCAATACATTGGTCTTAAACGAGTACAAAGGAGGACTGCAGGGGAAGCAATTTAACAAACATTTGGTAAATATTGATTAAGCCATATTTCAATATGCGCTTTTCAATTCCAAGTTGCTCAATAAAACTGTAGTTTTTTCAGGCAAAACAGAAGTCATACATGGCAATGAACTCTACAAGAACAACAAGTAATGAGTACATCACAAGTGACCATACGTCAAATTAACCCTGAACAATAATTACTCAAAAAATACAGAAAGGTGTAAAAGAAAACAGAACTCACCTACAAAATGACCGCGAAGCTCAACACCCGGAGCCTCCCAGCCTCCATATGGATTACCTGGAGTCTCCAAACCAGCAGTTTTCCTAAAACTCCATACCAAGCTATCAACATCCAACATCAACAAATACTCCAAATTAGTCTGTTGAGCTATTCCATGCATTGAATTTGGTTCTAATCTCACATCATGAAGTGAGACTTCATTCAACAAACCATCAATCCCTTTAACACCACCAGAATTCTTAATCTTTCTATACATCATCACCCAATCAAACTCCTCTTCCTCCCTCAACATCTTCCTAGGATGCAAATTACTCCAAGCCGAATCATCGGTAGGAGTCAAATGATAATGAGAAAACATCTCTTGTCTCCAAGATTCATTCTTTGAAGATAACAACTCATATCTTAGACCATGTGATGATAATTGAGTAGGAACATTAGTACACTCCTTACTCAAAACACCCCCACATAACATAGCAAAAAACACCACACCCCACACTTTCAAGAACTCTAAAGATTTCATCTTTATCAAAAAAATGAACCAAAAAAGTTGTAAACTTTCAAGAAAAGCTCAAATTTCAATAAAAATTGTACCTTTAATCAACAAAAGTCTTCATTTTGATCAAAACAATGAACCCCACAAGCTCATTCAAACCTCAAAATTCATAAAGATTGTACCTTTAAAGAACATTAGAACAAAAAAAAAATCAATCTTTATTTATTTTTTTAGAATAATAAGAGAGCAAAACCAAACCCCACCAATTTATAGCAATCAATGAATAAAGAATGTTGACAATTGAACCAACTAAATACCAGAGTCCCGTGAAAGGCAAGAATTGGTTTTTATTGCATATAACAAAAATAATCAACAAACTATAGATATTTTTTTGTCACTAGTGAAAGCAAGAGAGAGCAGAAAAAACCAAGAAAATTAAACCCCATTACAGAAATGAGCAAAATAAAACAATAAGAAACATTAAAATCAAAATTATTAGACTCTAAAACTGAACTTTCACAAATAAAATGTTTTTGGAGCTTAAACAATAAGACAAAAAAAGGAATGGAGTTTAAGCTAAGACATATTAAAGATTAGACATTGATGGGTAAAATTATATAATATACAAAATCATAGGGTCAGTAAAATATAGATATTGACTGAAGAGAATCATGGATGAGTTGTTGGAGTTAATTTAGGTACTGGTGCCAAGATTTTCTAACAAATTTGAACATCAAATAATGTCTTAATTTGACTGTATTACTAAATTTGAGGCAAATAAAGAAAAGAGTTATTAATATTGTAACTTAATTTTTACAGAAAATAATTATTGATGATGCAACTTAATTTTTTACTCAGTATGAAATTTCAGGCAAATAAAGACAATACTAGTTATTAATATTATGATCTTACATTTAAGTGGTTATATCTTCTTAAATTTGCTAGATAGTCCCTCTGAACTGTTTTAGTCATATCTCTATTTATTATTTTTGACTAATTAAAACATTAATTTCTTTTAAATAAATATTTTCTCTTTAATTCATGTTCAATAAATAAAAAGAAAGTTAAAATGATGTCTTTCCTTCATACTTTATATATATACATCAATAGAAAATTTCAAAGTATATTTTCTCGCAGATAAAAAAAGATCATTCAATCGAATATTATTTTTTATATTTTCTTATCATTAAAAAAGAGATAATCTAATTTTTGTTTTTTCAAAAAAGAAAATCAATAAGAGGAAAAAAAAAGATAGGAGATTGAAAATGAAAATCTGGTATAGAATCTATCATTCATCACAATATTTATACTCAAAATATGAAACTAAGTCACTTAAAAGCAAGGTATAATTATCTTTGATGTAACATTAGACTCCATGATTCAACTAAATTAAATATTTTTTTATACTAAATACAAATATTAGCTAAAACTTTAATAAATAGTAAAGCTTAGCTCATAATTGCAATATTATCCTATAGTAAAAATATATTGATTGAACACATTAAAATAACAACAATTAGTACATCAATATCTCTCTATATACTTTGCTATGATATCTTTTTACATTAACATCAATAATCAATCATAAAAATATTTATGTGATTGATAGTAAAACAGATATGATAATTAGAAATTGGTTGAAGGCTTTAGAAAAACTACTACATCTGCCTATACACAAGTGGAAGAAACTTGTTATAGAACACATATTATACTCTTTTAAATTTTCTAATAAATCGATGTTGAATATTTTGATATTGCAAAAAATGTCTCAACTCAGAAATATATTTTTCATTTATTTATTTTACTTTTATATATATATATATTTTTAGTCTTGGAGAGATGTGGGTGGGTGGGAACTTTTGGCATTATTTTTATTCTTTTATGTTATCTTGTGATTTGTGAATTGGACTAAAGTCATCACCCGTGAATTTCATATTCCAATTTCGAGGCAACCCCCTAAAAAAAAAAGGATAAAGTTCTTAAACGTGAGTTATTTTTATAAAAAAAATAAACTCTAAAATAAAAATATATATTATAACGAGAAAATTTGATTTTAAGTCCAGAAGTAAATTAGATTTCTTCCTTCCAAATTTCATGTTTTATTGAACACAAAATTTAAGTAAAAAATAAAAATAAAATTTATCTAAGATAGTATAGATCCTAATTATTAGTGTATTTATGAATCATTTTATAAAAAAATAAAAAGATAATTAATTTCTTATATACTAAATATTGAAAGATATTAGTACAATATTATTTTGTGTCACCAAAGGTCAGCTATCTTGCTTGAAGAGATTGACAAAGAAAACAATATTTCTTAAAAAGAGAAGTAATCTTTTAATCATTAAATTTTATAAATTTTAAAATAATATAACAAATGCAGACAAATTTGATCCCCGAAGATCTTTTTAATTAACATGTTTTTTCTTAGTAAGTTAATAATGTAATAAATTAAGTAAGTAAAAAAATAAAAACGGAAGGAGACTTTTAAGTTGTTTTTATTGAGATTTGAAAAGATTTTTAAGAATATTATAACTCCTGCAAAAAAATGGATGGGCTATATTTAGAAAGTATGCGAACATAAAATATTATTGATCATTTCTCTCAAGTAATTCATTTTTTAAAAAAAAGTCGCTATCGAAAGAGTGATTATCAGTTCATAAAGTTTGAAGAAATACCTTTTAATTTATTCAGAAATTACAGTAAAGACGGATTGTTCAATTCAAATATACATATTTATATTAGATTTTAAAAGTAAAAAAATTAAATATAAAATATTAAATCATTGAGAAAGAAGAAACTAAAAATTAAATATAAAATATTAGAGTCAAAAAAATGAAAAGACTAAATTTAGAAGATTAGGTTATAAAAGTAAAAAGACTAAATATAAAAATCAAGTTACACCTTTAGAAAGTGAAATTAGTAATCGAAATACTAAGATCAATGATATTTTATACTTATAAAATAAAATATATTAATTGTGGAGGAACTCAACTTCACACATACATATGTTACAATATAAAATGTCTTCCTAATTATATAGAGAATAATTAAAATCAATACTTAATAAAGACTAATTATATATTAATAGATCAACAATAGAGGTGTACTTCAATACATTTTAGTCCTTTTTGCCTTTCCTCTTTTTATGATTCCAAAATTAATTTCTTGCAAGTTGTCATCAACTCTATGAATATTCCCCTCCACCCACCTAACTTCATCTTCTTATTTTTCTACTAGTTTTCCTAAATGAAAAGTACGTCAACTAATTTGGATGTTCGATATTTATATTAAAATTTTATTTATTTAAATTTGTCATGCATAAAAAAATCGATCTTTTGAATATAGTATAATGATAATGAGTTCATAATTTTTGTTCCTAATATACTTTTTTTATTCTTTTGAATTTACACACTTAAAGTTTTGATGAAGCACCAAAGTTGATAGTCGCAAAACCTGTCAATCATTAACTTTTGATTGAAATTGTACGATTTATAAACAATCAATTCATCTATGTACATACAATACAATATTGTGTTACTAAATCTGTCTAAACACATATAAGTTTAAATTAATTGAAATATGTGAACCTTTGATTCCTTTTATTTGTTCAATCTTCACAAATATCACTAGTGAACTATTAAACTATTTAATTATATGTGCAATGTTAATTACCTATATTTGTGGTCGAAGCAGAGCCAGGTTAAAAGTTTGGGGTTTACTGAATCGTCAAAAAAAATTTGTTATCGATTTACAAGTTAATATACATATATAATTAATTAATTTAATTTTCTAGTATAAATAGAGAGTCTATAAAAAAATTACTATATTCGATCGAATGTCATAAAATCGTATCTAACTCCGCTTCTGGTTTGATATTGTTCTTTTAAGTATAATTTGTTGGAAACTTATTATTTGATGTCAAAATCAGTTGAATTGGAAGGTTGGGTCCATTACATATACTTGTGGTTACAGACTCTTGATAAGTTAATTCACATCAAGAGATCATGAATGGTATATATTCCAACCATATTAATTTTGAATAATTAGCTACACATTAGATTTGAACTCAACGAATAGGGTCGGATTTATAATTATTTGTCAAAAATTTAACAAAAACAGTATATGATTTCTTTAAACTTCTTGAGCGTCTTTGATAAATAAAGTTATTCGATAGTCATATTAATGGATGATAATATATATTTATGGAATAGTCTGATTGGGTAGCGGAGTGAAAGACTCATTGTTTTTATGAAGTTGAAATTCGAAACAATAATTAAAAAAATAAACACACAAAAAATCATTTATTTTTCTATGTCCCTTGCAAAACCCCAACTCTGGCCCGATTGATTCACATGCACAAGTTCATGACCTGAACAAGTATTATTATTATAAAAGAAACAGAAATTTTAGTAATTTTGGTCCATTTATATATATTATATATGTTTAAACTTACATATATATATATATGGATCGTAAAAAATATCAAATTTAATTGAACCGACACTAGAGATCTAACTTTGAATGATGTCTCTATTATTGATGTCATAATCAGTTGAGTTGGAAAGTTGGGTCCATTACATGTACTTGTTGCTTTTATGGTTTATAATTCATAACATCACGGGACCATATAATATATACTTTTTATCACCAAAAATAAATGACATATTAAAAAGTAAATATATATATCTTACTATTTTAAGATTATTTTTCTTGTGGGCTTTTGCTTCTCTCTTTGGTCATTGGATAAAGTTTTAGAAATTGTTAGTTAATGCATTCAAATGTTAGTTATATGACATTTAATTCCCACGTCATATATATAATTTTAGTTATAGTATAATTTTATATATTGGCTTGTGAGTGCGTAGACATTATAGCATTAAATTCAATTACGTTGGTAAAAAAAGCAATAATAAAGATTTTATTCTTTTTGACTCCTGATGATGCCATCAATATAGTTGATATAAGATCCTTTTTTAAAAAAAGAAAAGGAAAATATTTAATTTTTATTCCGTTGGAAAAGAAGTAGTCATATTTTGGTAAAGATGATACCTAGTACTCTCGTATAGGCACATA
Organism: Solanum pennellii; assembly: GCF_001406875.1. Taxonomy (NCBI): domain Eukaryota; kingdom Viridiplantae; phylum Streptophyta; class Magnoliopsida; order Solanales; family Solanaceae; genus Solanum; species Solanum pennellii. The sequence goes on along the minus strand of NC_028648.1, from coordinate 82,922,258 downwards.
GAGAATTTTATAGTCGTTATCTTTTGAAACAAATGACACTTTTTTATAGTTACTTTTTGGAACTGATGACTTCTTGTAGTCGTCGTTTTTGGGCAAAGAAGGCATGTTGTCCAGTTCAGATACTGTAGTTGTTATCTTTTGAAATTGATGACACCTTATTGTAACTAGTTACGTAAGTGATAATTTCACCATAGTAATCACTTTTTGATAAAGATGACAACTTGTATTCTGGTTTAGGCACTGAAGGTACTTCAGGAACTAATGATACATTTTTGTAGTTATCTTTTGGAAGGGATGACTTCTTGTAGTAGTCATTCTTTGAAGGAACCTTGTATTCTGGTTTAGTCAAAGAGGGTACCTCTGGAACATTTATCACCTTCTTGTAGGTATCTTCTGGAATTGGTGGCTTCTTGTAATCGTCATTCAGTGGAAAAGACGACAACTTGTACTCTGGTTTAGGCGTTGAAGGTACTTTTGAAACAAATGACACCTTCTTGTAGTTATCTTCTGGAACTGATGGCTTATTGAAATAGTCATTTTTTGGCAAAGAAGGAACCTTGTATTCTGGTTTAGGCACTGAGGGTACCTCTGGAACAAATGACACCTTCTTGTAGTTATTTTCTGGAACTAATGACTTTTTGTAGTAGTCATTTTCCTGTTTAGGCACTGAGGGCACCTTCGGAACATATGACACTTTTTTAATAGTTATCTTCTGGAATTGATGATTTCTTAAAGTAGTCATATTTTAGCAAAGATGACACCTTGTATTCTGGTTTAGGTTTAGGCACAGAGGGCATCTTATATTCTTGTTCAGGAATTAAGGATACTTTCTAATAGTTATCTTCTAAAACTGATGGCATCCTGTAGTAATCATTCATTGGCAAAAATGACGCCTTATCTTCCTTTTCCGACACTGAAGGTCCGTTGAATTTTTCATTTTTGGTTACCTTCGTTGGTACTTTATTGTATGTTGAATCCTTTGATTCATAAGAATAAGGTGAGTATGCCATAGTGGAAGTGACAATCAAGAAAAATGTCAAAGCACAAGCAAATTGTGGCCATTGCTTCTTCATTTGGCTACCCATTGAGAATATTTAAATTGTCAAGTCTAGATGGTTATTTTTTTCTCTTTGTTGTGTATTTTAGAATGAAATAGGAGTTTATATATATTTTAACTAAGATGATTTGAATGCTCTCAAAATAATCCAAACATATCCATTTTTTTTATTAGTGCTATTCCACTAAGGTTTTGAGATAATGGGAAGCCATGAACAATTCATACACCTTACCTATTTTAAAAAATGAGTCCAATCTTCTATTGATTTCCAAGTTCCAAGAATGTTGGTTTTTGTTCCCTTTTGTTGGTACATTGAAAATTTGACTAAATAAAATTTTTAAAGTTGAAATATATATGTTGTTGGCCCAACATATATTGTCCATTAAATAGTTATATATACTTTTGATTCTTCGAGCACGACTTAAAACTCTCATCATTGGACCATACATTATACATACTTTTGCATCATCAAGAATTATAATTTCTTGGAAGCTATTATATTATTTCGATTACTCTGATCCCCATCTCATAATAGTTTTTTTTTTTTTTACGGACATATTAAGAAAACATAAATAAGAAGATAACTTTACTATTTCACCCCTTAAAAAATTTCTCTAGAATTAAATAAACAAATGTGATCAACACTTTCAAAAAGAATTAATTGCAAGGGTAATATTAGAAAAATTAATTGATGCTTTCTATATTTAGTAAATTGAACAGTTAGTATGAGACAACTATTTTTAGTATAATGATCAACTGATATGGGATGAAGGAATGTGTCATTTATTTAATTTTATTATCTAAACGGTTAGTAAATTCACCTTAATCGCCGCTAAACAATCGATGAATTCACCTAAATTCAGTAATTAAGCAGCTAAATCGCCATTAAATTGATCCAAACGCCGTTAGTTACATCATATAAACCGCCGTTAAATGCTGACAATATCAATGATGTAACTTAAATATTAAAAAGGGAGGGCATTTTAAAAGTATACTGTAACTCAATGACACTTACATATATTAATTCTTGTTGTTTTTTGTAACATGTAATGCCCACACTCAATGACAATATTAATGATGTTTGTTATTTTGCTATTAAATTAAATATGTGAAGAAATTTGTTGGCAATATATGGAAGAAAAGATGAATATATACATATAAATAAACATTCGTAAAGAAGAACTTGTATTAAATTGAAATAAATCTGTGGATACATTCAAAATGGAATTTAAATGACAAAAGAATTGCAACTCAAAGTAGGAAAGAAGAACAAATAAAGGATTACAAATTTTGATATCATGCCTTCAAACTCATAATATGAGAACCCTATGGGTTATATAAGTTGAGCTGGAGAAGGACTTGATTTCTTGAAACATATGGAACATGAAAGATGAAAATTTAATAATATGGAGGTGGTGGTGATGGAGAAGGTGATGGTTTTTTGACGTAGTCATTTTTTGGCAGAGACGGCACCTTGTATTCTGGTTTAGGCACTGAGGGTACTTCTGGAACAGATGACACCTTATTGTATTTATCTTCTGGAATTGATGGCTTCTTGTAGTAATCATTCTTTGGCAAAGAAGGCACCTTGTATTCTTCTTTAGGCACTGAGGTCACCTTTGGAATGTATGACACCTTTTTGTAGTTATCTTCTGGAATTGATGGCTTCTTGTAGTTATCATTTTTTGGCAAAGAAGGTACCTCTGAAGCATGTGACTCTTTCTTATTGTAGTTGTCTTCTGGAACTGATGCCTTCTTAAAGTAGTCAAATTTTGGCAAAAATGACTCCTTATATTCTGGTTTAGCCATTGATGGTACCTCTGGAACATGTGACGACTTCTTGTAGTTGTCTTCTTGAACTGATGGCTTCTTAAAGTAGTCATTCTTTGGAAAAGAAGACACCTTGTATTCTTCTTTAGGCATTGAAGCAACCTTTGGAACATATGACTCCTTTTTGTAACTATCTTCTGAAACTGATGGCTTCTTGAAGTAGTCAAATTTTGGTAAAAATGACTCCTTATATTCTGGTTTAGCCTTTGAGGGTACCTCTGAGACATGCGACGCCTTCTTGTAGTCGTCTTCTTGAGCTGATGGCTTCTTAAAGTAGTCAAATTTTGGTAAAAATGACTCCTTATATTCTGGTTTAGCTATTGAGGGTACCTTTGGAACATATGACTCCTTTTTGTAGCTATCATCTGAAACTGATGGCTTCTTAAAGTAGTCAAATTTTGGAAAAGATGACTCCTTATATTCTGGTTTAGCCTTCGTGGGTACCTCTGGAACATAGGACGCCTTCTTGTAGTCGTCTTCTTGAACTAATGGCTTCTTAAAGTAGTCAAATTTTGGAAAAAATGACTCTTTAGATTCTGGTTTAGTTGATGATACTTCGGGAACATATGACACCTTCTTATAGTTTTCTTCTGAAACTGATGACTTCTTATAGTAATCATTTTTCGGCAAAAATGACCCCTTATATTCCTTTTCCGACTCTGAGGGTGCCTTGAAGTCATCACTTTTGACTTCTGTGCTTGGTACTTTATTGTATGTTGAATCTGATGATTCATAAGGTGAATATGCCATAGTGCATGTGGCAATCAAGAAAAATGCCAAAGCACAAGCAAATTGCTTCTTCATTTGGCTTCCCATGGAGAAGATTTGGATTCCAAGGCTAGATGACTAGTTTTTTTTCTTTTTTGTTGTGTGTTTTAGGATGGAGGAACTAGGAGTTTATATAGCTTAACTAAGGAGGTGATTAGATGATTTGGATGCTATCAAAATAATCTTTGATATTTTCTCATTTTTTGGTTAGTGCTTTTCCACTAAGGTCTTTAGATAATGGGTAGCCATGAACAATTTATACACAATTGATTAAATCAATTATTTTTAAAAATTAATTCCATACTTTTATTGACTGTTCCAATAATGTTGTTCTATTTCTTTTTTGTTCGTACACTGATAATTTGATTAAATAAAATTTTAACATTGAAATATTGTTCATTATTTGATGTCACGATCAAAATTAGTTGGGTGCATAAGTTTTGATGCTTTGAGCAAGGCTCATATATATTGACAGAATAATTTGTATTTGATGGAAGCTATTTATTTCCAATATTATCATACATCAAATCGCCGATTCTTATATATATTTCATCGCCCATACATAATATTTTATCGTGAGTAGTGAAATATTTTAACATTTATCCCCGCCCCGACTTCTCTTTATCTGATAAAAATGATCTATGACTGGAAATTATGTAACTTTAGTTTAATACAAAATAGGCCAAAAAAAGAACATTTTTACGGGTTGATTTCTCATATGGTCGTTGAGTTAATAGTAATTATCTAAGTAAGTTGATTCCAACTTTTTTCAACAAAAAAGTGATTTTTGAGTTAATAACTATCAGTAACTGCATATTCATTGGATAAAGTAATTACTGAATGGCATTAATAAAAAGTATTTTTGTATCTTTCGTTGAACTTCATTATTTTCTCTAATTTTGTTTGTTGTTTTTGTAACCTTGAATATGTAATTTGAAGTTCTGAATATGGTTTTTATGCTCCAGTGTTTTGCTACTAAATTTATGTAAAGAAATATAATTAATAATTGCTGGAAAATTAGATTAATCTATCTAATGTACATTTTTTTACTGTTGATTTCTCATATTCTAGTATTCAATATTCGTAATATTAAAGCCCGACTAATCTAGACGAATTTATAAATTTTCAATAGAAATAATTTATTCAACTGAAATAAATCTCTGAAAACATTCATAATATAATTTAAATGACAAAACAATTACAATCCGAAGTAGGAAGAGGAAAAAAATAAATAAAGAATTACAAATTCTGATATCATGCCTTCTAACTCATAATATGAGAACCCTAAGGGTTATATATGTTGAGCTGGAGAAGAACTTAAATGAAACATGCATGTTCAACAAGACAGATGGAAATTTAATAATATGGAGGTGGTGGTGATGGAGAAGGGAATGGTTTCATGTAGTAGTCATTTTTTGGCAAAGAAGGCACTTTGTATTCAGGTTTAGCAACTGAGGGTACCTTTGGAATAACATTTGACACCTTCTTGTAGTTATCTTCAGGAACTGATGGCTTCTTGTAGTAGTTATTCTTTGGGAAAGAAGGCACTTTGTATTCAGGTTTAGAAACTGAGGGTACCTCTGGAACATATGATACCTTCTTGTAGCTATCTTCTGGAACGGTTGACGTCTTGTAATTATCCTTCTTTGGCAAAGAAGGCACCTTGTATTCTGGTTTAGGCACTAAGGGTACTTCTGGAACATGTGACACCTTCTTGTAGTTATCTTCTGGAAATGATGGCTTCTTGTAATTATCTTCTGGAATTGATGGTTTCTTGTAGTAGTCATTCTTTGACAAAGAAGGCACCTTGAATTCTTCTTTAGGCAGCGAGGACACCTTTGGAACAAATGACACCTTTTTGTAGTTATCTTCTGGAGCTAATGGCTTCTTGTAGTAATCATTATTTGGCAAGGATGACACTTTGTATTCTTCTTTAGGAACGGAGGGCACCTTTGGAACATTTGGCACATTATTGTAGCTATCTTCTGGAATTGATGGCTTGTTAAAGTAGTCAAATTTTGGTAAAAATGAGTCCTTATATTCTGGTTTAGCCATTGAGGGTATCTCTGGAACATCTGACGCCTTCTTGTAGTTATCTTCTGGAACTGATGGCTTCTTGAAGTAGTCAAATTTTGGAAAAAATGACTCCTTATATTCTGGTTTAGCCATCGAAGGTACCTCTGGAACATATGACGCCTTCTTGTAGTTATCTTCTGAAAATAATGGCTTCTTGTTGTAGTCATTCTTTGGCAAGAATGACACCTTGTATTCCTGTTCGGAAACAGAGGGTACTTTCTTATAGTTATCTTCTGAAACTAATGGCTTCTTGTAGTAATCATTTTTCAGCAAAAATGACTCCTTATATTCCTTTTCCGACTCTGAGGGTGCCTTGAAGTCATCACTTTTGACTTCTGTGGTTGGTACTTTATTGTATGTTGAATCTGATGATTCATAAGGTGAATATGCCATAGTGTATGAGGCAATCAAGAAAAATGCCAAAGCATAAGCAAATTGCTTCTTCATTTGGCTTCCCATTGAGAAGAATTGTATGCTTAGCCTAGATAATCTTTTTATTTTTTTTCTCTTGTGTATTTTGAGAAAAAAGGATTTAAGAGTTTATATAACATAACTGAGAAGGTGATTTTCCCATTTTTTTGTTAATGTTGTTCCACTAATTAAGGTTATGAGATAATGGGAAGCCATGAACAATTCATACACAGTTGCTGGACTTGTCTATTTTCAATATTTAAATCTAATTATTTATTCAACTTTAAGAATGTTGTTCTTGTGTCTGTTTTTCTTGGCATATTAAAAATTTGATTAAATTAGTTTTTAAAAGTTGATATATGTGTAGGCCTAACAAATATTGTTCATTATTTGGTATCCATTAGTCATATATGTACTTGTTTAGCACGATTTTGTAATCCACATCATGACAGCATACTTTTTTTTTTTTAGAAATTTCCTGAGAAATTGATAGTTGTCACTGTTCGATCTTGCAAATCATACATGAGATGTAAATTGCGCTCTGATGTGAAAAAGCTTTGGCTATAGAAATCGATCTCTGGCCTCTCTTACCCTTGCGAGTACCATACATGCTTTACATTATCAAGAATGACAAAATTTTGGGTTTGATTAGTTCTTGATACAAAGAGGAAATATTATTTCATTCTACAGGATTGAATCCTACCAGAAAGATAATTGAATTAAAAAAATTTCAAAATATTATTTTAGAAGTTCTGGATTTAAAAAGTTTCATACTTTGAGCTCAAAACTTCTGCAAATATAAGATCAAATGCACAATTTAATCATAAATAATGTAACATTTATTTCTCGATACCTCTTTATCTGATTAAAACGATTCACTACTTAGTTCGCTTTATTTCTTTATCTACCAAGAATTGTATGTTTATAACAATAGAGACCGTTTTTCTTCTTCTTTCCATCTCTAATATATTAGACGAATTGTGTCGATTCTTTTGAGTAATATATCTGGAAATGCACCCTACGTACCTCTTGTCTCTTGAAATCACCCAATCCTTTAAGTATCTGATGGTTGTTATGCTCCAAATTAGTTTTGTTATTAATAGTAAGTGAACAAATTGACAACTGCTGGAAGAATAGATGAAAATACAACATAAACTCTTAATAAAAAGAACTTGTATTCAATTGACATAAACAATCCTCTGGAAAATATTCAAAATACAAATAAAGAATTATAATTTTTGATAACATGCCTTCTAACTCATATGTGTTGAGCGGGAGAAGGACTATCTTGAAACATGTTCAACATGAGAAATGAAAATTTAATAATATGGTGGAGGTGGTGATGGAGAAGGTGATGGTTTCTTGACGTAGTCATTTTTTGGCAGAGACGGCACCTTGTATTCTGGTTTAGGCACTGAGGGTACTTCTGGAACAGATGACACCTTATTGTATTTATCTTCTGGAATTGATGGCTTCTTGTAGTAATTATTCTTTGGCAAAGAAGGCATCTTGTATTCTTCTTTAGGCACTGAGGTCACCTTTGGAACATATGACACCTTTTTGTAGTTATCTTCTGGAATTGATGGCTTCTTGTAGTTATCATTTTTTGGTAAAGAAGGCATCTTGTATTCCTCTTTAGGCACTGAGGGCACCTTTGGAACATATGACACCTTTTTGTAGTTATCTTCTGGAATTGATGGCTTCTTGTAGTTATCATTTTTTGGCAAAGAAGGCATCTTGTATTCCTCTTTAGGCACTGAGGGCACCTTTGGAACATATGGAACCTTTTTGTAGCTATCTTCTGATGACTTCTTAAAGTAGTCAAATTTTGGCAAAAATGACTCTTTATATTCTGGTTTAGCCATCGAGGGTTCCTCTGAAACATATGACATCTTTTTGTAGTTATCTTCTGAAACTGATGGCTTTTTGAAATAGTCAAATTTAGGAAAAAATGACTCCTTATATTCTGGTTTAGCCATTGAGGGTACCTCAGGAACATATGACGACTTCTTGTAGGTATCGTCGAAAAATGATGGCTTCTTAGAGTAGTCATTCTTTTGGAAGAATGGCACCTTGTTTTCCTGTTCGGGAATGGATGGTACTTTTTTATAGTTATCTTCTGAAACTAATGGCTTCTTGTAGTAATCATTCTTTGGGAAGAATGTCACCTTGTTTTCCTGTTCGGGAATGGATGACTCTTTCTTATCTTCTGAAACTATTGGCTTCTTGTAGTGATCATTTTTTGGCAAAAATGATGACTTATATTCCTTTTCCGACTCAGAGGGTACCTTGACGTCTTCACTTTTTACTTTACTGTATGTTGAGTCTGATGATTCATAAGGATAAGGAGAGTATGCCATAGTGCATGTGGCAATCAAGAAAAATGCCAAAGTACAAGCAAATTGAAGCCATTGCTTCTTCATTTGGCTTCTCATTTTGAAGATTTGGATTTTAAGCCTAGATATGTGTTTGTTTTTGTTTTTCTTTTGTGTTTTAGAATGGAGGAATTAGGAGTTTATATAACATAACTAATATGGTGATTTGATGCCCTCAAAATTAAATAATCCAAACATATCAAAGATTTTGCCATTTTTTGGTTATTGCTGTTCCACTAATTAAGGTTTTTGAGATAATGGGAAGCCATGAACAATTCATACACATTTGCTGGACTCACTTATTTCCAATATTTAAATCCAATTTTTATTTAATTCCAACGACGTTGTTCTTTTTTTTTTTTTTTGCTGGAACGTTAAAAAATTGATTGAATTTGTTTTTAAACGTTGAGATATGAGTAGACCTAACAAATATTGTTCATAATTTGGTGTCCATTAGTTATGTGTACTTGTTTAGCATGAGTACTTATAATCCACATCATAACACCACACTCACTTTTTTCAAGTAATTTATTTTTTTGGAAATTTCGAGAGAAACTCATAGGTTCTACTCTTTAGGTGCACACTGTATAAATTCGCCCATATATATGCAATATTTTATTACATCATATATGAGATGTAAGCTGTTCTAGACAAGTCTGATATGACGAACTCGACTGAAAAAATGTTGGCATGATGAATCGATCTTTGTGCTCTCTTATCCTTGCGAGTACCATACTTTTTCATTACAAAGAATAACAATATCTTGGGTTTGATTAGTTCTTGATACAAATTGGAAGCTATTGTTTTAAATGTCATATATTTAATGTTTTTGGTTTGGCTAAATTATTTGTTATTTGGAACATATTGACTAAGATTATTCCAAATTTGCATCGTGTATGGTCCATTATTTCTAGGAAAAAAGTGATCTATGAGAGATTACTCCATTTCCTAAGATCGAACCCCACCAAATAGATAATTAAGTCAACCAAATCCTTTTAAAAATTCTCAAAATATTCTAGAAGTTTCGTCTTTCTACTTGAAGCTCAAAATTTTGACAAAATAAATAAAATACATTTTATGATTAGACGTATTTTACAATTTTTTCGAGTAATATATCTGGAAAGTACCCTGTCTCTTGGAATCACTCAATCCTTTAGTTACCTATTTTGAAGTATCTGATGGTTGTTATGTTCCATTGTATTAAAATTTAAGTGAAGAAATTGGAAAATGTTTATGAAACTAAATAAACTCTCAATAAAAAGAACTTGTATTTAATTGAATTAAACAATCTTTCGGAAATATTCAAAATACAAAATAGTTTAATTAAATAACAAAACAATTGCAACTCGGAATGGGAAAGGAGAATAATACAAATAAAGAATTACAAATTTTGAAATAAAACTCATAATATGAGAACTCTATGAGTTATATATGTTGAGCTGGAGTTCCTTGAAACATGTTAGAACATGAAGGATGGAAATTTAATAATATGGAGGTGGTGGTGATGGAGAAGGTGATGCCTTCTTGTAGTAGTTGTTTTTCGGAAAAGAAGGCACTTTGTATTCTTCTTTAGGCATTGACGGAACCTTTGGAACAAATGACACCTTTTTGTAGTTATCTTCGAGAACTGATGGCTTCTTGTAGTAGTCATTCTTTGGCAAAGAAGGCACCTTGTATTCAGGTTTAGCAATTGAGGGTACCTTTGAAACGTATGACACCTTCTTGTAGTTATCTTCTGGAACTGTTGGCTTCTTGTAATAGTCATTCTTTGACAAAGAAGGCACCTTGTATTCTTCTTTAGGCACTGAGGGCACCTTTGGAACATATGATACTTTTTTGTAGTTGTTTTCTGAAACTGATGGCTTCTTGTAGTAATCAGTTTTTGGTAAAGAAGTCACCTTGTATTCTTCTTTAGGCACTGAGGACACCTTTGGAACATATGACACCTCTTTGTAGCTATCTTCTGAAACTGATGGCTTCTTAAAGTAGTCAAATTTTGGTAAAAATGACTCCTTATATTCTGGTTTAGCCTTTGAGGGTACCTCTGGAACATATGACTCCTTTTTGTAGCTATCATCTGAAACTGATGGCTTCTTAAAGTAGTCAAATTTTGGAAAAGATGACTCCTTATATTCTGGTTTAGCCTTCGTGGGTACCTCTGGAACATAGGACGCCTTCTTGTAGTCGTCTTCTTGAACTGACGGCTTCTTAAAGTAGTCAAATTTTGGAAAAAACGACTCTTTAGATTCAGGAACATATGACTCCTTTTTGTAGATATCATCTGAAACTGATGCCTTCTTAAAATAGTCAAATTTTGGAAAAGATGACTCCTTATATTCCTTTTCCGACTCTGAGGGCACCTTGAAGTCTTCACTTTTGACTTCTTTGGTTGTTACTTTATTGTATGTTGAATCCGATGATTCATAAGGTGAATATGCCATAGTGCATGAGGCAATCAAGAAAAATGCCAAAGCACAAGCAAATTGCTTCTTCATTTGGCTTCCCATTGAGAAGAATTGTATGCTTAGCCTAGATAATCTTTTTATTTTTTTTCTCTTGTGTATTTGAGAATAGAGAAACTAGGAGTTTATATAGCCTAAAGTAAACTAAGAAAATGACTTGATACTTAAAATAATTCCAAACATGTATGCTTATTGCTGTTCCACTAACATTTTTTAGATAATGGAAAGCCATGAACAATTCATACACCTTTTCTTGGCTTAATTATTTTATAAAATTAAATCCAAACCTTTTTTTGAAGTTCTAAGGTACCATAAGATATTATCCAAACTTTAGGGGGGTTGAATGAATAGGTTTTAAACTTCAGTATGTCTAAATGACAATTAACTATTTTCCGTTCTCCTTCTTCAATCGCCATTGCACAAAGAACCTACTTTTCTTTTTTGTTTGCTGAAATTCTTACAAATCTTTTGTTTCTATCAAATACTGAAAGTCCAAACTTTTTGAGGTTTCAGCAAATCACAGGTATTAATTTTTTTTTTATGTTGATTGAGTAGCAAGATTGCTTTTTTATTCAAATTCAATGAATACCTATATATCAAAGTATGTAAAGATTGCCTTTTTAATAAACACCCATAAAGTTAAAATTGCATCAAATATGTGCATAATCAGATCTGGTTGTCTCTTTTTCTTATCATCTTTTGTCTGCTCACTGCTTTTGGTTTTTCGTTTAATCTTACCTCTTGTTCAAACCTATGTTTTCGTATTTGAGCTGCCTTTTTTGTGGTGTTTCTGTAACTTATTTTTCTGGGCGTTTAGTGGCTTTAGGGTTGAGCCGCCTTGTTTGTGTAACTTGAATTCACACCCAATATCAAGAATGAATGAAATTGTAGTTGAGGTATCAACTTTGCGTATTCATTAGATACCAAGTTTTGCTTTTTATTCAACTCGAGAATCAAATTAGTATTGCTTTGTATCGAATTGTGTAGAGGTTGGTTATAAAGAATATTGGGGACAGGATATGAACTTAGATAGAAGGTTTGGAGGGTAGGCGTGTTCCCCCACCCTCCCCTTTTTGGCTAAATTTGCAGCCTGGGGAAGGGCATTTGTGGTAGATGATAGAAAGGTGTGTTGCTAAAGCCTTGTTTTTAATTTGGCAGGAGTTATCTAAGATGCTTTCAAGAATTGCGAAAATCCCACTAGTGAGTTCACATCCTGAGGTTTATGAACCATGTGATGATTCGTTTGCATTGGTCGATGCATTATTAGCTGATCGAAGTAACATGTTACAACAGAAACCGTCCATTTGTATGGAAATTGGTTGTGGTAGTGGTTACGTTATTACATCACTTGCTGTTATGCTTGGAGACGAAGGATTTGTTCCATACTATATTGCAACAGACATCAACCCTCATGCAATAAGGGTGACTCGTGAGACCATGGATGCTCATGGGGTTTATGCAGAGTTGGTAAACACTGATATTACCTCTGGACTTGAGAAGCGCTTGGCAAGATCAGTTGATGTGCTGGTTGTGAACCCTCCTTATGTTCCTACACCTGAAGACGAAGTTGGTTTTGAAGGCATCACTTCGGCATGGGCTGGAGGGGAGAATGGTCGAAGCGTTATTGATAAAATCCTGCCTGCTGCCAACAATCTTTTGTCAGACAAGGGCTGGTTATATATGGTCACGCTTACTGCTAATAAACCCTCAGAAATATGTCTTGAGATGAGAAAGAAGGGTTATGCATCTCGAATTATCCTTCAAAGATCAACTGAAGAAGAGAGCCTTCATATTATCAAATTTTGGAGAGATTCTGATAGCCACTTGGACCTGAATAATCTAAGTTATTGGTCAAAACTGGTCGGGAATTAGCATTGATTGATTTGATCCTTATTAATAGTTGTGAAGTGAAATAATTTATTGGTTTTGATACTTATTAAGAGTAGTGAAGTTGAATTATATGGAGACATTGTCCCACATCAGATAGTGAGTGGGAAAAACAGTCGCTTAAAACTAAAAGGATGAGCATGAAATGTGGGCGAGAATTACATACATTCAATTTATAATTAATTTAAGTTTGGGTAGATTTATCGTATGCAGTTCTTAAATTAATTATAAATTGGACGTATGCAATTCTCAGCTTCACTTTTAATTCCGATGAAACATGATTTAATCATGTAATTTTCCTTTTTTAATTCCGATGAATATGAATCGCTTGCCAAGCACCCCTGTGATTTCGTTGCTTGGACTCTTCAGAAATGTACTACTTTTGGAGAATTGGACACATTCCACTATGTGATATCTGGTTTTGTGGCATTATCCTACATGTTTCATAAAGAACTGTCATTAACTCCTTTTATATGCTAATGCAGCAAATTTAGTGTTGAAAAGTTGCATTCAGACAATTTTCTTTGCACTGTTGCAGTTGAGCAATCTGGTAAAGAGAAATTTACGAAGGGATATCCACGTTCTTTAAAAGTATTCAAAAAGATACATTTAGATCTAGATCGTTTGATTCATGAACTAAGTTATTTCGGGATTACAGTTATGCGATTATATTGAACTAATTTATTCCACGTAATACTAAGTTTAACGTTCACTTTATCCCGTGAACCAACAACTCATATGTATAGACTCAATATCATCCTTGTTTGCATTACCTCACTTCCCTCTTCTATTAAGTTCTCTTGTGAACCATTTGAAACAAGTGAAGCTTGACCAAATGGTTAATATCTAAAGTTATGAACCTCGAAAACACTCAATTTTGTTCAATTTTACTGTCATCTAAAAGTCTAAACACAATTAGAGTACCTTTTCCATTCTAAAAATTCTTATTTAACATGTGCAAAATTATGTAAACTAACCATAGTTACAATTTATAAACCTAATAAATACACATTTATTTATTAATTTGATTATGCATGCATCAAATCAAATAGAATAATTCACTTTCTCATTCTATCATAAAAGTATTTCTACTTTAAGTAATTATCTCAATTTCACAAAATAAATATTTTTATATAAATATATAACACAAATACATGTATAATACACTTCTATCATTCTAATTCCGCGCATAACAAAAGCTTACATACTTATAAGTTATGACTTATGATCTAGCTTTTTATTTTTCGAGTATAAGTTAAGTGTACCCAACTTTATTTTGTTTTTAAAAATGTATATATATCTTAATTTTGATTTTTCCCAAGAAAAAAAAGTACGTGAATAAACTATATGGCCGACCTTTTACCGACTTTATCTCTAATTTCTCCTTTATAATAATACTACTCCTTTTTTCCCACTTCTCTCTCTAAAACTCCTCATCCAAACACTTCCCAACACCCCCAAATTCCCATTTCATTTCCATTTTCTCTCTCTAGAAATCTCTCAATCATGGCGGCGCAGAAGAGAGAGAAAGAAGAAACCGAGCTGAAGGTACCGGAATCCATCCCTCTATGCTCTCCAACTCTACCGGTACCTTCACCATCGCCTCCTTCTACGACGACGCACCTCTCAGTTGCTGTTATCTCAGATCTGAAGCGTTCTGATAGATCGTCGACGGAGAGTATAGATCTGAAGGTCTCTAGTATGGATGATCAATCGAGATCTACATCAGCTGCATCGCCGGAAAGTATGGATCTGGTTGGTAGAAAAACAGGGGTTAAGAGGCAAAGAGAAGCGAACCGATGTTCTGGTATAGGTTGCCGGAGGAAAGTCGGATTGATGCCGTTCCGGTGCCGGTGTGGGGAAGTGTTCTGCTCGGAGCATAGGTATTCCGATCGACATGACTGTAGTTACGATTACAAAGCAGCTGGTCGTGAAGCTATTGCTAAGGAAAATCCAGTGGTGAAAGCTGCAAAAATTCTCAAAGTTTAAAAATGGAAATCCGAAGTTTTTTTTTTGTTTTTTTTTTTGGGTATTTTCAAAGTTGTTGAAGCAGTCAAGGGTGGGTGGTGGGTGGGAAATGAATGGTGGAGGTGTTGTGTTGTAAATTTGACGAATGGATGAGGGTATTGTTGTCATTTTTAAGTTATTAAAATTATTAAAATAAGCTAGTGGACATCTTTTTTTTTTTTTTTTGCTTTTTATATTTTTGCTTTAACTTTGTGCTGCGTTGTACTTGTGTCATTTTCTCACATGAAAATTATTTATTATTCTTATCGATGGGACTATACTTTTTTTTTTTTCGAGGTTTCGCTCTATAATATTTGATAAGGAGTTCCTCTTAGGCAAATTTAAAAGGTTTCGAGTTGGAATGGACGAACATGTGTTGTTATCAATCATTTGCGATGTAAATATTGTGGTAGGATGATCAAAATATTGGATCATCTTTCAATAGCGTAAATAATCAATTATAGAACGTTAATATAATTTTTATATGTTTGCTCAATTTTAACCTGTAAAAAACGATTCTCTTATACAATTTTGATATAATTACACACTTTTATGTTTTGTTTATTCTTCTAAATGATTTAGAGAAGAGTACTAAAAATGTATTGATCAGCGATTATCTTTTTTTGTTCTACTTTACTTACTTTTGAGGTAAAAAAAAATTAAGGTTCGATATTCAAGTGATCAATCATTCTTTTTATGATAGATTTTATCTTCTCATCTTTATCTATTCAACTCGAACTTGTATTCAAAGTGCGAAAAAACATTTCCTTATTTTAATTTAACTTTAAAATATTATTCCCAAAAAAAAATCTAAATAAATTTTAATTCCAGAACAATAACTTCGCTTCAATTTCAAATAATTTTTTTCCTCAAAGAATATTAGCCAAAAACATACTATTCTATCCACGTGGCAAACAATATAAGCAAAATTTCACAGAGTTGATATTTCCGCTTCACTAGTTGTACTCTTGTTCTTAAAGGGTTGTACATACTCCATAGTGACAAAATAGTTTTCTATAATATAATAATGGAAATCACTATTTTAGTAAGTAGGGCAGCAGCGGTTTTCCATTACTCTTCTCTTCTGAGTTCTGTGGGCGCTTGATTTTCCAACAAAAAGGTTAGTTTTTTGATCTTTGATGAATACCCTTTTTGATTTATGGTGATTAGTGCTATAATGAAATGTGATTCAATGAAATAAAACCAAAAAAAATAAAGAATTGACAGTGTTGATCCCAATGATTTAAGATTTTGAGGTCTTAATTGATTTTGTTGGTATAACACTGATATTGATTTGTTTAGATCAAGAAGCTGTTTGAGGTGGTGTATTTGAAATTATATGTAAATTGGCTTGTTTTTGTGTGTTTTGTCGAGTGTTTTGATGAGGCTGTGAGAAGTTTCCAAGACCCTTTTGAGTTTCAGTTGAAAATGTTTGATTTTTTCTTAAAAAGATGATTTTTTTTTGTTATTGGGGTAGGGGAGGGGGAAACGGAGGAGGGGATTTCAAGGTGGGGAAATTGAACCTTTGCTAAAGGTGAGAGTCGAGGTAGTCAACCAATTGAGTTACTAAGATTTGGTTTGATATTTGATTTGTGTTCTTGCTCGAGCTCAGATTCTTATATCAATCAAAGTGCTTATTCAATGCCTTAGCGGCTGGTATTATCCGATTTCTGTAAGCATGATTTTGATGAAGTAGCTATGTCAGCTGGTGTAGAAGGTTGGCTTGTGTATGTGTTTCTTTGTCTGTCTTGTTGCGGTGTGCGATTTTTTAGAATACTTTGTGGAGGACTTTTTGATTTTTACTTCGTACTCTTGTGGTTTATTGAAGCACTTTGGATTTCTTGGTAAAATTTGATCTTTAATTCATCTTGGCGACTGGTATCATTAGATTTGTAGATGAATTGGCTATTCCAGCTTCTGTAAAGAAATTCTACTTAAAAAGATTGTCTTGGAGCCCCCCAGGTCTTTGTCTAGTGGTAAGATTGCTTCTTGTGATGTGTGGATTAGGTGCATATCACGGGTTTGAACCTTGGTATAGAGGGGTGAGTCCATTATCCTCCTTGTTTCGAATTGTGTAACACTCCCTTGGGGATTTCTCAGTTATAATTTTTTTTTTGCCTATTTGCAGTGTCTTGTTACCATGTGTGCTTTTTTAGAACACTCCAGGTTCCTTGGTTGTGTGTGATCATTGGTTTGTACTTTGTACTCTTGCTGGAATGCTGATGTCAAATGATTAATTTTGCTTATAGGATGTACGCTAACTAAATTGTTTCTTTGGAGTCTATTTTTGCCACTGAGATTGATTTGTGGAATCAAATCATTCCTCCACGGCCTGATAGATCTTTATGTTTACATCAAATAGGTGCTTGAGCTTCTGTAATGAAGTATTCTGAAAAATTGGCATGCAATTAAATTTCCTTTAGTGTCTTGATATGGGGTAAAAATATCTGTAAAGAACCCTCTGTTGGTTTCTAGGTGCTATCTGATCTCTCATACATACACACTAACACCCATTCTTTTTAATCACCGGTTATCAAGTTGAAGAAAGCAAATCAGTATATATACATTCAAAATGTGTACTTGTGTGAATGTTATAGGACATAACTTGTCAGTTGTCATCATTTGAGAAATACTTCTTGCTAGAAGCCTGGAATTGGAATCACCGAGTGTGTGACTCGCCTGAAAAGGAATTGAGTTTCATACAAGGCTATGAGTGATGGTACATACAGAGGGGCTTATGTACCTAAGTCTTTGATCCTCATCAAATTCTCTAATGGTGCGAAAGGCACATTCCCTTTTCAATGGGAGGATGTTTTTGTGATGTTCTTTAAAGAAGAGTAAGTGGATATCCACTGTTGTGGGAGAGTAGAAAAGAATGAGGGAGGAGGGGTCCGTGGACTTTCAGGAGAATTACTAGTTTCGCACTTCAGTTGAGGTGATTTAATGCTGTCTATAAGAGTATACACCTAAGAAGCTGGATTGGTGACAGACAACTCTTTGATGTCTCTATTTGTTTTGCCAAATCTTTTGTTTTTTGGTGGGATGGTAACTGGATTTTGTGCATGCAAATGAATAAGATTATACATACTCAAGCTGGTTATTTGGGATACTTTGCAAGTTAATGCACATTGTGTTAAAACAACGACATGGAATAAAGGTTAAGTGATTGCAGCTAAAAGAGCTGTCCCATTCAAGTTTCAACTTGCTAAAAGTAAGTTCTTGTTTATTCGGTTTGATATGTCTCTTGTATATACTATAAACAGATGGGTTACAAGATCTTCAACTTCTTCTAGAGAGTATATCAACGGTCATATGTGGAATTAGCCGAGGTGGGCGCAAGCTAGCCCAGACACCACGGTTATCAAAAAAAAAATATCAGTGGTCATATTTTCCTAAAATCTTAAAACTGTAGTTTTGGAAAATCCTGTACCGATAATATACTTGATTCTAAGATTGGGTACCTTTTATGCAAATGTGTTGGTAGATTGGTGTTTAAGCAAATTTTGAGCTCAAAACATTTAGTCATTTGTTTATAACTCACATTGTCGATAGACATTCGTTTGCCTGATTTGCTTACTGTTTCTATTGTTCAGGTTTAGAAAATCACAAGTTACGAGATGGTCAGAGCGTATTCACAAGAGCACACATATAAGCACCCATGGGAAAGAGTAACTTCTGCATCCTGGCGCAAGTTTGCTGATCCTGAGAACAAGCGCATTCTATCGCATATCCTCGAAGTTGACACATTGAGCCACAAGCTTGATTCCAGCTCAGGGAAGCTTTATACGACTCGTGCCATAACTATTCATGCACCAGGACCATGGTTCCTCCGCAAAATCATTCGTCAAGACATCTGCCACTGTGTAGAATCAACTGTTGTTGATGCCCAATCTCGGTCCATGCAGCTCTCCACTCGAAACATTAGTCTGGAGAAGTACATAGAAGTGGAAGAGAAAATCAGATATGACCCTCATCCAGATAATCCAAAGTTATGGACCGTCTGCAAGCAGGAAACGAGTATCAGGATTAAGCCCTTATCAGCACTGGCTTCAATGGCAGAGAAAATTGAACAGAAATGTGTGGACAAGTTTCAGGCAAACAGCGCAAAGGGAAGAGAAGTAATGGAACGAATGTGCAAGTACCTTGAAGCTGAATCCAGAGGCATTTCAGCATGATTTAGCATTTGAACTATACATTAGGTTCCTTCAACGCTACCATCCGGCCCCTCCTTTAAACGTGAGAGGTGAGTTTACGTTGAGCACTTGGTTGGCAGATCGAATGTCATCGTATGGAGAAGAGGACATCGTTCTTTCTGAACTTTTTGTAAGCTACAGTAGATGCAATAACTAAGTTGTCCTAGATCTTCTTTGTGAGGAAATTTTACTTTAAAAAAAATACTTTACCCTTGCAGTTCACAAATGAACTTACTTTTGCTGATGTGAATATAAGCCTTGTTGAAGATACTATCTGTTCGTCGTTGAGTACTGTGAGATTATATTACTAGAAAATGTGCAAAGTGATCCTTGTAAACAAAGATGTTTCATCTTTACCTTATAAGTCGACTCTAACTTGTATAGGACTAAGACGTAGTTATCGTGTTTAGACATGCAATATCTGAAGGAATGTCATGTCCACTAGATTGGAACATGACAAACTTGGTCAAGATGATATCAATGGGACCAGCAACATGAATTCTACAACCTGCAAATGTTTCTTAAAGACACCAATTTTCATGAACAAACAAAACATCAAAGACAGCATGTTAAATGTTAATTATAGATAAACACATGCCAAGCTGATCATGTGGTGAAACAATTCTTAGAGAGTTGAAACTGAGATAATTAAATTGAACCATAAGCTAAGTTTTATAATGACACTAAAACCTCCAAACACTTTTATGGGTAACGGGTTGTTTGGTTCAAGCCGTCAAGGTATAAGGTGAATTATTCCGATATAAATTTTGAAATAAAATCAAGTAAATGACACTCATTGTTTTTAAGAGCAAACATCACTTTTTTTTTGGAGTTTATGGTTCACGAAACAGAAATTCATGGTTGTCTCGACTTTTTGTGTGTATTAATTCATTATTTCGCTTCGTTCGAACTCAAATTTTATGGACCCATTCTTAACGACCTAGTAAATGAGACCCATAGTTTTTTGAAACACATGTAATTTTTTAGGGTTTATGAGTCACGAAACAAGAATTCAAAATTATCTTGACTTTTCTTGTATATTAGTCCACCAATCTTCCGAAATATATCTAAAAGACATTGTTTGAGCTCAAATTTTATTGGTCCATTCATGACACCTAGTAAATGGTATTCATAGTTTTTCATCCCATATATCATTGAAGATATTAACTAAAATCAGTATAGCTTTTTTTAATTAAAATCTCTATATAATTATTCCATAAAAGGCAAAATTGATTATCCAATATATACTTTTTGTTATAATTCTTTAATATTCTGAAGTTGAACCAAAATGATCCTTTTTTATGAAGAGCTAGGAAGGTCCCATAAATTACCATTTACGCATAAACTAAAGAAGGTACAAAATAATTAACCAAAAAAAATAAATGAAGAAAACAAAAATGTATTATTTATTTTAATTTGCTCTTCCTACTTTTCTTTTTAATATATTTGAAAAGAAATATGTTTTTTATTTGATAATTTGTTAATTTTAATTTTTTACTTAACATATTTAATAATTTTATTTTATTTCTTTCATTTCAATTTACATGTCATTTTTGAATTTAAATTGTTTGACTCTCGAAAAACGAAAAATATTACATAATATTTAGTGAGAGGGCATACTTCTTTTAAAACTCCGTGATAAGTCAAACCAAGACAAATAAATTAAAAACTAGGATAATTTGACAAAGCCACTTTTCATTGGTAGATTTGCTGATTTAGCAGCTCCCAAAACAGTACTTAATAAATATTCTTCTTCCCCAATTTACCTTTATACTATTGGACCCATTGCCCTCTCTCTCTCCCTCTCCCCCTCCATCTCTCTCCTTCAAGAATCCATAGTCAGATCACTGAAGAGGTAAAAATTGTAACTTTATCTAAGTTTCAGTTTATTGCTACTCTTGTCTTTGGAATTTGTTTTTACCTGTTTTAGCTTTTTGGGTTTGTTAAAGATTTGATTTTGACAGGATTTATGTAAGCCCCAACATGGGTTCTTTGTATATACTCTTATCGAGCAAAGCTGGTGCTGAATTTTTCGTGGGTAACAACTTATGGTTTATCTAAATCAGTTGTTTCAAGATTAAATTTTTATGATGTTTTTATGTTTGGGGTTTTTTGGATTGAGCTGATTCAGTTGTTGGCATGTTGGATTATGATGAATTGTGGGAGATAGCTGTTTTTGTTTGAAGTTAAGTATTTTGGGAGTTACAAGAATGTGTTTTTAGGCTGATTTTTGGTTGTGAAGTTGGATTTTTTTTTTTAGTTTAGTATTTTGGGAGTTTCAAGGATGTGTTTTTAGGAAAGGGAAAAGGATTTAAGGGCTGATTTTTTGGTTATGATTTGTGAAGTTGGGATTTTTCTGTTCTAAGAAGTTACAAATTGGTTTTGGAATAATGAATAGTTCTGGTATGGGTGGTGGTTTTTTATCTGGGTATAATGGTGGATTTTTGGGGATGAATATGCTGCAACAACCTGAACCAACTAGTAATAATGCAGTTCTTGGTCATCAGATGAACAACAATAATGTTCAATCGCCGGTGAGTGCAAAAATGGGGCTTGAACATGAAAAAACTATTGGTTTGATGGATGCACAAGGTTGTATGGCTTATGGGAAGGATAAAGCAGTTGGGCCAAGTAATGTTGTGAATACTAGTAATAATCCTAATAGCAATACGAGTGACGAGGATGAGCCTAGCTTTAATGAGGATGGAAATGGTGAGAACAACAATGGGGCACCGGGGAAGAAGGGATCTCCATGGCAGAGAATGAAATGGACTGATAATGTTGTTAGGCTTCTTATACAAGTAGTTGCTTGTGTTGGAGATGATGGTAGTTTGGAAGGTCCTGGAGTGGGGTTGAAGAGAAAATCTGCTTGCCTTCAGAAAAAGGGTAAATGGAAAACAGTATCGCGAATAATGATGAGTAACGGTTGTCATGTCTCACCTCAGCAGTGTGAGGATAAGTTTAATGATTTGAACAAGAGGTATAAGAAATTGAATGATATTCTTGGGAGGGGTACTTCTTGTGCTGTGGTGGAAAATCCGGTTCTAATGGACTCCATGCCGCAGCTTTCTGCCAAGGCCAAGGACACGGTGAAAAAGATACTTAACTCAAAACATTTGTTTTATAGAGAGATGTGTGCTTACCATAATGGGCAGAAGATACCTGATTGCAATGATCTTGAATTTCCAGCTCACTCTTCACCTGTTGCAGCACCGTGTGCAAAAGATCATAATGGCTCCCAGGGAGACGAAGCTGAAGAAAATGATGAAAGTGATGATGATGATGATGAATCGGATGATAACCATGGTGATGGTGATGCACGTAAAATTGGAGATTTTGATGAGAGAATGAGACGAGTTGAAGAAAATGGCTACTTCTTGCCACAAATTAACGGGAATGATAATTTTTTGGCTGAAATTAATGAGTTTTTTCATGACCCTACAAAATCCCAATGGGATAAAAAAATGTGGATTAAGAAACGGATGTTACAACTGGAAGAGGAAAAGATTGGCATCCAGGCTGAAGCCTTTGAGTTGGAGAAACGTCAGGTTAAGTGGCAAAGGTTCTGCCGCAAGAAAGACAGGGAGTTTGAAATTGAAAGGCTGGAGAACAAGAAATTAATGTTGGAGAATGAACATATGGCATTGCAACTGAAGCATAAGCAGCACGAATTAGACAGTAAAAAGCCCAATGTTTCTTTCAATTCTGCACCTCTCAGCTTAGATAGACCGATGGGAAGAGATCAGCTTGATGCAGCTAGGTATCATTAGCTAGTAAGCATCGGAAATATCCAAGTTTTTGGCAGCCTGTCATCGCCCCCTTTTGTTGTAAAATCTTTTTAAAATGTTTTACAGCTAACATGCAGCAGCAAACTTGTTAATCAGTTCTTTCGAATTTTCCTAGTATTTTTCTCTAATATTAACTGCATCAGCTATATGAAAGTCATGGTTGGATACTATGATTGTTTGTCTAAACTTCTATCTGATATCATTTAGAATATGAATCTTGTGTGCCTTCTAATCGTTGGAAGTTAATTAAGAACCAGACTGAACTTGCATTTTGTGATATTCTGTCTTGCAGTGGCATTCTTGCACAAAACTTAGTATTGTGCATCAAGAACACCTCAATTCGTCTCCACTTTGTCAGTTGAACTCTCCTACTAACAAATGATCATCTAGACACCTCCAAAATTTACATGTCAAATCATTGTCGGGTGTCTACATGGCACAGTGGGATGAATTAGTGTTAAGTTGAAAGTTGAGACCAAGTTGAGGTGTCTAGATGTGCTTACAAAGTTTGTTTGAGTGTCTGTTTATGTATTAAATGTCTAGAAGCATCATGTCACCACTTGTTATTTGTTTAGTTTGGAGATCACCTATGATGTTCCTTGGTCTAGACTTTCTATGCTCTGTTGTGCATCCATATTTGGTGTTGAAATAGGCGCGTCTTTCCCATACAATTCAAAGCTTCTCAACTGGCAGTAGCTGCCTAGTAACTGCCGTCGACCCCTGCTTTTCCTTTGCAGAATCAAAAACTTTTGCAGAGCTAGTTCGCCAGAAAATCACACCTCATATACAAGGTCAAGTTTTTTTGGTTTATGTGTAGTATACGTTGAATTCCCTTGGTGAAAATCCTGCATCCGCCATAGTGCTCCCTTTCCCCCATCCATTTCTGTCTCTCTCTCTCTCTCGCATTATGAGAGTTATATTCCCCTTTCCCTTTCCTTCTCTCTCACGCACACACACAGTGATGGAGATGCATGTATAACTTCGAAAAACCATTGTTATGCATTGCCAAACTGTTATTACTAGAAAGAGACACTGTCCTTTCATGCTGATATTTTGCAGTTTATCATTCTGTACCTCTCTCCTTTTTTATCCCAGTGACTACACTTTTAAGGGTTGTTTAAGATATGATATCCCAAGATTGAGCTTGAGAGAAAATTGATCTTGTGTTTGGTAGGATAGATTTGCTAAACGAACACAATATAAATTTTATCCTAAGCTTGGTATTGAATATCCCACCTTATCCCATCAAACTTGATTATTTTATACACCTCTTATGTGAGATAAATTAGCCCAATGATTATAATCCTTGGACCATAATTCCGGGATAATCTAGTACGCAAACCAAATTACATACTAATTTAGAAATCTGCAGGCTAGTTCCTCTGTGTTATAGAATCTGTTGTGTTCTGTTTTCTGATGAAAGCTCTTCCCTGCATACTAAACACTCTTTACGTTACCGGGACTACACTTTAAGGGTTGTTTGGTACGTGGGATAACCACTCCCACTAGCAATAGGTACTAGCTCATGTAGTCATGTTGTACACTACCTAGTGTTTTTGTTTCTGCAAAGGATTTGAAATTCGAGATCTCAGGGTTCTCAATCGACTTCGACTTGGATGATTACAATTACCAGGTCATTTCATTGTCACTAAAATTGCACTTGAAGGCATTGTATAGGATGAATTTGATAAAGATAATCTAAACTTCAATCATCATATCATATATTATTATAAGCATGAAGCTCAAAACTTAAAAGTTGAATTACCATTTTACC